>NW_027183564.1:0-242182 GCF_041296385.1 Aphelocoma coerulescens | reverse complement strand
CCCTTTCTACAAGGGTCAGTGTGAGCAGGAATGAATGATCTCTGGGAGCAGAATTCTCGGAGTCTTTCCACTGAATTCTCTCTCCCTGTGTCTTGGGGTGACTTTATCATGTGTATCCCCTATTGCTGCTCTATGCCCAGAAGTGAACTTTGTGCATTTCTGTGCCTTTCAACTGAGCCTGAGAGGGGGGAGAGGAAAAAAACCGGACAAACTTCTCAGAGCGTTGTTCAAGGACACACATACACACTCCTCTGCATCCTGCTTGCAGCAAGAGTGGAGGAAGCAACCTTGTTTCTTTTTAGCCAGTTTTCAGCTCCTTTTCTCTGGGGGGAGATGGAGAGTTGAACTTTGTTTTCCTGGGACTTTGGGGGTTGTTTTTCCCTTCTTCTCTTCTTGACTCTTTCAACATCAGAGCACATTGGGAGAATTTTCTCCCGAGGTGGGGGGCCCTGAATGTGGGCCCATGAGGCCAGCTGCAAGGAGGAGGAGAGAGACTGCACCTACGGAAGTGTTGGGGTTCCTCCCTCCTGCCATGCGGTCATGGGAGAGGGGACCCTGGGGTAGAGGCATGGCCTGGGCACGGGGGGTCTCCCTGCTCCCTGCTCACATGTGCCCTAACCCTGTTCAGCACTGCTTATTTTGTGTTGCCCTGTGTGAGGAGGGCCCTGGTTGTGCCGTGATTGCTCAGTTCTTTGGCAGTGCCCCGCCCATGTGGCTGGAGAAGAAAGAGCTCTGCAACTTCTCTCAAGAATCGCTCCCTGTTTCTTTGCACGGGCCTCGCTGGTCTATGGATGTTTCAGGAGACCCCACCGAAACACAGAAGGACTCTCAAATTATCCCAGCTTTCTCTGCACAGCGAGAGCTTTAAATATTTAGCATTGTTATCCTTTTCCTGTGTGTTTGTTAAAAAAATAGTTTTTTATCTCTTTCACTTTCTTCCTAGGAAGTTCTTTTTTCCAAAACCTGGTGGGGGAGGGCTGGGTGTAACCTGCCTTCTATCAGAGGATATTTTCCTCCACATTTGTCCCAAACCGGCACAGCCTGTCCTTTCCTGGGTCTCTGTTGCAGATGGAAGCTGCTGGTGCCATTGTCAGCTTGAAGCACTCTTTTGATGCAAGCAGATGTTGCCAGGTGTGTTCAGCAGCTGTTGCTCAATGCTTATGCCAAGCTATTGTGTTCCTCATGGAACCAAGGAGCCATTGTGACACTGCAGGGGCTGATGGCATCAATGAGGCAATTGTGACAGTACAGAACCTCCTAGAAACAAGGCTCCATTGTGACACCGTGGGGAATCATGGAATCAAGGAGCCCATTGTGACACGGCTGCATGGAACCAATGGTCCATGGTTACACGGCGGATTCAAGAAGAGCACGGTGACACCACGCAACATCATGGAACCATAGGTCCATTGTGACACAGCAAGGCCGCATGGAAACAAGGGGACCATTGTGGCAAAGCAGGGCCCAATGGAAGCCTGGAGAGCATTGTGACATTGTGGGGAATCATGGAAACATGGAGAGCATTGTGACACTAAGGAAACTCCTGGAACCAAGATGACCACTGGCTAATAATGGAACCTCATGGAAGCAAGCATCCATGATGACTTTGGAGGGCCTCAGGGACCACAGGACCCATTGTGACACAGCAGGACCTGGTGGAACCAAGGAGCCTTTGTGATACTCCAGATCCACATGGAAGCCAGGGTGCACTGAGACACAGCGGGGCCTTGTTGGAACCAAAGACACCTCTGCAAAAAGCAGGCTAGCTCATAGAAGCAAGGAGTCCATTGTTACAACGTAAAAGCTATGGAACCAAGGGACCATTGTGACACTGCGGGGCCTCATGGAACCCAAGGAGCCATTGTGACACAGTGGGGGCCTCATGGAATCAAGGAGACCATTGTGACCCAGGTGTTTGCATGGGAAGGCAAGGAGCCATTGTGACACTTTGGGCTTCTTCCTTGAGCTCTGCAGCTGGCTGTCCCAGCCCAGCGCACCATGTGCCACCTGCTCTCCTCAGGGCTCTGCCTGCACACAGCCCCAGGAGAAGTTTTCCTGTTTGCAAGGAAAGAATGGAAAAGCCGGAGCAGGTTTCCTAAACAACAAACCCCACTCAGGAGCCACATGCTCAGTACAGGCTGCGGGGAACGATGTCCCCTTTCTACAAGGGTCAGTGTGAGCAGGAATGAATGATCTCTGGGAGCAGAATTCTCGGAGTCTTTCCACTGAATTCTCTGTCCCTGTGTCTTGGGGTGACTTTATCATGTGTATCCCCCTATTGCTGCTCTATGCCCAGAAGTGAACTTTGTGCATTTCTGTGCCTTTCAACTGAGCCTGAGAGGGGGGAGAGGAAAAAAAAGCCAGACAAACTTCTCAGAGCGTTTGTTCAAGGACACACATACACACTCCTCTGCATCCTGCTTGCAGCAAGAGCAGAGGGAAGCAACTTTGTTTCTTTTTAGCCAGTTTTCAGCTCCTTTTCTCTGGGGGGAGATGGAGAGTTGAACTTTGTTTTCCTGGGACTTCGGGGGTTTTTTTTCCCTTCTTCTCTTCTTGACTCTTTCAACATCAGAGCACATTGGGAGAATTTTCTCCCGAGGTGGGGGCCCTGAATGTGGGCCCATGAGGCAGCTGCAAGGAGGAGGAGAGAGACTACACCTACGGAAGTGTTGGGGTTCCTCCCCCTGCCATGAGGTCATGGGAGAGGGGACCCTGGGGTAGAGGCATGGCCTGGGCACGGGGTCTCCCTGCTCCCTGCTCACATGTGCCCTAATCCTGTTCAGCACTGCTTATTTGTGTTGCCCTGTGCCAGGAGGGCCCTGGTTGTGCCGTGATTGCTCAGTTCTTTGGCAGTGCCCCGCCCATGTGGCTGGAGAAGAAAGAGCTCTGAAACTTCTCTCAAGAATCGCTCCCTGTTTCTTTGCACGGGCCTCGCTGTCTATGGATGTTTCAGGAGACCCCACCGAAACACGGAAGGACTCTCAAATTATCCCAGCTTTCTCTGCACAGCGAGAGGTTTTAATATTTAGCATTGTTATCCTTTTCCTGTGTGTTTGTTAAAAAAGTAGTTTTTATCTCTTTCACTTTCTTCCCAGGAAAATTCTTTTTTCCCGAAGCTGGTGGGGGAGGGCTGGGTGTAACCTGCCTTCTATCAGAGGATATTTTCCTCCACATTTGTCCAAACCGGCACAGCCTGTCCTTTCCCTGGGTGTCTGTTGCAGATGGAAGCTGCTGGTGCCATTGTCAGCTTGAAGCCCTCTTTTGATGCAAGCAGATGTTGCCAGGTGTGTTCAGCAGCTGTTGCTCAATGCTTATGCCAAGCTATTGTGTTCCTCATGGAACCAAGGAGCCATTGTGACACTGCAGGGGCTGATGGCATCAAGGAGGCAATTGTGACAGTACAGAACCTCCTAGAAACAAGGCTCCATTGTGACACCGTGGGGAATCATGGAATCAAGGAGCCCATTGTGACACGGCTGCATGGAACCAATGGTCCATGGTTACACGGCGGATTCAAGAAGAGCACGGTGACACCACGCAACATCATGGAACCGTACGTCCATTGTGACACAGCAAGGCCGCATGGAAACAAGGGGGACCATTGTGGCAAAGCAGGGCCTAATGGAAGCCTGGAGAGCATTGTGACATTGTGGGGAATCATGGAAACATGGAGAGCATTGTGACACTAAGGAAACTCCTGGAACCAAGATGACCACTGGCACATAATGGAACCTCATGGAAGCAAGCATCCACAATGACTTTGGAGGGCCTCAGGGACCACAGGACCCATTGTGACACAGCAGGACCTGGTGGAACCAAGGAGCCTTTGTGATACTCCAGATCCACATGGAAGCCAGGGTGCACTGAGACACAGCGGGGCCTTGTTGGAACCAAAGACACCTCTGCAAAAAGCAGGCTAGCTCATAGAAGCAAGGAGTCCATTGTTACAACGTAAAAGCTATGCAACCAAGGGACCATTGTGACACTGCGGGGCCTCATGGAACCAATTGTCCATGATGACAGTGCGGATCAAAGGAGACCATGGTGACACTGCGGAACCTGATGGAACCAAGGAGCCATTGTGACACAGTGGGGCCTCATGGAATCAAGGAGACCATTGTGACCCAGGTGTTGCATGGGAAGGCAAGGAGCCATTGTGACACTTTGGGCTTCTTCCCTTGAGCTCTGCAGCTGGCTGTCCCAGCCCAGCGCACCATGTGCCACCTGCTCTCCTCAGGGCTCTGCCTGCACACAGCCCCAGGAGAAGTTTTCCTGTTTGCAAGGAAAGAATGGAAAAGCCGGAGCAGGTTTCCTAAACAACAAACCCCACTCAGGAGCCACATGCTCAGTACAGGCTGCCGGGAACGATGTCCCCTTTCTACAAGGGTCAGTGTGAGCAGGAATGAATGATCTCTGGGAGCAGAATTCTCGGAGTCTTTCCACTGAATTCTCTGTCCCTGTGTCTTGGGGTGACTTTATCATGTGTATCCCCTATTGCTGCTCTATGCCCAGAAGTGAACTTTGTGCATTTCTGTGCCTTTCAACTGAGCCTGAGAGGGGGGAGAGGAAAAAAAACCGGACAAACTTCTCAGAGCGTTTGTTCAAGGACACACATACACACTCCTCTGCATCCTGCTTGCAGCAAGAGTGGAGGAAGCAACCTTGTTTCTTTTTAGCCAGTTTTCAGCTCCTTTTCTCTGGGGGGAGATGGAGAGTTGAACTTTGTTTTCCTGGGACTTTGGGGGTTTTTTTTCCCTTCTCCTCTTCTTGACTCTTTCAACATCAGAGCACATTGGGAGAATTTTCTCCCGAGGTGGGGGCCCTGAATGTGGGCCCATGAGCCAGCTGCAAGGAGGAGGAGAGAGACTGCACCTACGGAAGTGTTGGGGTTCCTCCCCCCTGCCATGAGGTCATGGGAGAGGGGACCCTGGGGTAGAGGCATGGCCTGGGCACGGGGTCTCCCTGCTCCCTGCTCACATGTGCCCTAACCCTGTTCAGCACTGCTTATTTTGTGTTGCCCTGTGCCAGGAGGGCCCTGGTTGTGCTGTGATTGCTCAGTTCTTTGGCAGTGCCCCGCCCATGTGGCTGGAGAAGAAAGAGCTCTGAAACTTCTCTCAAGAATCGCTCCCTGTTTCTTTGCACGGGCCTCGCTGTCTATGGATGTTTCAGGAGACCCCACCGAAACACAGAAGGACTCTCAAATTATCCCAGCTTTCTCTGCACAGCGAGAGGTTTTAATATTTAGCATTGTTATCCTTTTCCTGTGTGTTTGTTAAAAAAATAGGTTTTATCTCTTTCACTTTCTTCCCAGGAAAGTTCTTTTTTCCAAAAACCTGGTGGGGGAGGGCTGGGTGTAACCTGCCTTCTATAAGAGGATATTTTCCTCCACATTTGTCCAAACCGGCACAGCCTGTCCTTTCCTGGGTCTCTGTTGCAGATGGAAGCTGCTGGTGCCATTGTCAGCTTGAAGCCCTCTTTTGATGCAAGCAGATGTTGCCAGGTGTGTTCAGCAGCTGTTGCTCAATGCTTATGCCAAGCTATTGTGTTCCTCATGGAACCAAGGAGCCATTGTGACACTGCAGGGGCTGATGGCATCAAGGAGGCAATTGTGACAGTACAGAACCTCCTAGAAACAAGGCTCCATTGTGACACCGTGGGGAATCATGGAATCAAGGAGCCCATTGTGACACGGCTGCATGGAACCAATGGTCCATGGTTACACGGCGGATTCAAGAAGAGCACGGTGACACCACGCAACATCACGGAACCATAGGTCCATTGTGACACAGCGGGGCCTCATGGAAACAAGGGGACCATTGTGGCAAAGCAGGGCCTAATGGAAGCATGGAGAGCATTGTGACACTAAGGAAACTCCTGGAACCAAGATGACCACTGGCACATAATGGAACCTCATGGAAGCAAGCCTCCACGATGGTTTTGGAGGGCCTCAGGGACCACAGGACCCATTGTGACACAGCAGGACCTGGTGGAACCAAGGAGCCTTTGTGATACTCCGCATCCACATGGAAGCCAGGGTGCACTGAGACACAGCGGGGCCTTGTTGGAACCAAAGACACCTCTGCAAAAAGCAGGCTAGCTCATAGAAGCAAGGAGTCCTTTGTTACAACATCAAACCTATGGAAGCAAGGGACCATTGTGACACTGCGGGGCCTCATGGAACCAATTGTCCATGATGACAGTGCGGATCAAAAGAGACCATGGTGACACTGCGGAACCTGATGGAACCAAGGAGCCATTGTGACACAGTGGGGCCTCATGGAATCAAGGAGACCATTGTGACCCAGGTGTTGCATGGGAAGGCAAGGAGCCATTGTGACACTTTGGGCTTCTTCCCTTGAGCTCTGCAGCTGGCTGTCCCAGCCCAGCGCACCATGTGCCACCTGCTCTCCTCAGGGCTCTGCCTGCACACAGCCCCAGGAGAAGTTTTCCTGTTTGCAAGGAAAGAATGGAAAAGCCGGAGCAGGTTTCCTAAACAACAAACCCCACTCAGGAGCCACATGCTCAGTACAGGCTGCCGGGAACGATGTCCCCTTTCTACAAGGGTCAGTGTGAGCAGGAATGAATGATCTCTGGGAGCAGAATTCTCGGAGTCTTTCCACTGAATTCTCTGTCCCTGTGTCTTGGGGTGACTTTATCATGTGTATCCCCCAATACTGCTCTATGCCCAGAAGTGAACTTTGTGCATTTCTGTGCCTTTCAACTGAGCCTGAGAGGGGGGAGAGGAAAAAAAACCGGACAAACTTCTCAGAGCGTTTGTTCAAGGACACACATACACACTCCTCTGCATCCTGCTTGCAGCAAGAGCAGAGGGAAGCAACTTTGTTTCTTTTTAGCCAGTTTTCAGCTCCTTTTCTCTGGGGGGAGATGGAGAGTTGAACTTTGTTTTCCTGGGACTTCGGGGGTTTTTTTTCCCTTCTTCTCTTCTTGACTCTTTCAACATCAGAGCACATTGGGAGAATTTTCTCCCGAGGTGGGGGCCCTGAATGTGGGCCCATGAGCCAGCTGCAAGGAGGAGGAGAGAGACTACACCTACGGAAGTGTTGGGGTTCCTCCCCCCTGCCATGAGGTCATGGGAGAGGGGACCCTGGGGTAGAGGCATGGCCTGGGCACGGGGGGTCTCCCTGCTCCCTGCTCACATGTGCCCTAATCCTGTTCAGCACTGCTTATTTTGTGTTGCCCTGTGCCAGGAGGGCCCTGGTTGTGCCGTGATTGCTCAGTTCTTTGGCAGTGCCCCGCCCATGTGGCTGGAGAAGAAAGAGCTCTGAAACTTCTCTCAAGAATCGCTCCCTGTTTCTTTGCACGGGCCTCGCTGTCTATGGATGTTTCAGGAGACCCCACCGAAACACGGAAGGACTCTCAAATTATCCCAGCTTTCTCTGCACAGCGAGAGGTTTTAATATTTAGCATTGTTATCCTTTTCCTGTGTGTTTGTTAAAAAAGTAGTTTTTATCTCTTTCACTTTCTTCCCAGGAAAATTCTTTTTTCCCGAAGCTGGTGGAGGAGGGCTGGGTGTAACCTGCCTTCTATCAGAGGATATTTTCCTCCACATTTGTCCAAACCGGCACAGCCTGTCCTTTCCCTGGGTGTCTGTTGCAGATGGAAGCTGCTGGTGCCATTGTCAGCTTGAAGCCCTCTTTTGATGCAAGCAGATGTTGCCAGGTGTGTTCAGCAGCTGTTGCTCAATGCTTATGCCAAGCTATTGTGTTCCTCATGGAACCAAGGAGCCATTGTGACACTGCAGGGGCTGATGGCATCAAGGAGGCAATTGTGACAGTACAGAACCTCCTAGAAACAAGGCTCCATTGTGACACCGTGGGGAATCATGGAATCAAGGAGCCCATTGTGACACGGCTGCATGGAACCAATGGTCCATGGTTACACGGCGGATTCAAGAAGAGCACGGTGACACCACGCAACATCACGGAACCATAGGTCCATTGTGACACAGCGGGGCCTCATGGAAACAAGGGGACCATTGTGGCAAAGCAGGGCCTAATGGAAGCATGGAGAGCATTGTGACACTAAGGAAACTCCTGGAACCAAGATGACCACTGGCACATAATGGAACCTCATGGAAGCAAGCCTCCACGATGGTTTTGGAGGGCCTCAGGGACCACAGGACCCATTGTGACACAGCAGGACCTGGTGGAACCAAGGAGCCTTTGTGATACTCCAGATCCACATGGAAGCCAGGGTGCACTGAGACACAGCGGGGCCTTGTTGGAACCAAAGACACCTCTGCAAAAAGCAGGCTAGCTCATAGAAGCAAGGAGTCCTTTGTTACAACATCAAACCTATGGAAGCAAGGGACCATTGTGACACTGCGGGGCCTCATGGAACCAATTGTCCATGATGACAGTGCGGATCAAAAGAGACCATGGTGACACTGCGGAACCTGATGGAACCAAGGAGCCATTGTGACACAGTGGGGCCTCATGGAATCAAGGAGACCATTGTGACCCAGGTGTTGCATGGGAAGGCAAGGAGCCATTGTGACACTTTGGGCTTCTTCCCTTGAGCTCTGCAGCTGGCTGTCCCAGCCCAGCGCACCATGTGCCACCTGCTCTCCTCAGGGCTCTGCCTGCACACAGCCCCAGGAGAAGTTTTCCTGTTTGCAAGGAAAGAATGGAAAAGCCGGAGCAGGTTTCCTAAACAACAAACCCCACTCAGGAGCCACATGCTCAGTACAGGCTGCCTGGAACGATGTCCCCTTTCTACAAGGGTCAGTGTGAGCAGGAATGATCTCTGGGAGCAGAATTCTCGGAGTCTTTCCACTGAATTCTCTCTCCCTGTGTCTTGGGGTGACTTTATCATGTGTATCCCCTATTGCTGCTCTATGCCCAGAAGTGAACTTTGTGCATTTCTGTGCCTTTCAACTGAGCCTGAGAGGGGGGAGAGGAAAAAAAACCGGACAAACTTCTCAGAGCGTTTGTTCAAGGACACACATACACACTCCTCTGCATCCTGCTTGCAGCAAGAGCAGAGGGAAGCAACTTTGTTTCTTTTTAGCCAGTTTTCAGCTCCTTTTCTCTGGGGGGAGATGGAGAGTTGAACTTTGTTTTCCTGGGACTTTGGGGGTTGTTTTTCCCTTCTTCTCTTCTTGACTCTTTCAACATCAGAGCACATTGGGAGAATTTTCTCCCGAGGTGGGGGCCCTGAATGTGGGCCCATGAGCCAGCTGCAAGGAGGAGGAGAGAGACTGCACCTACGGAAGTGTTGGGGTTCCTCCCTCCTGCCATGAGGTCATGGGAGAGGGGACCCTGGGGTAGAGGCATGGCCTGGGCACGGGGGGTCTCCCTGCTCCCTGCTCACATGTGCCCTAACCCTGTTCAGCACTGCTTATTTTGTGTTGCCCTGTGTGAGGAGGGCCCTGGTTGTGCCGTGATTGCTCAGTTCTTTGGCAGTGCCCCGCCCATGTGGCTGGAGAAGAAAGAGCTCTGAAACTTCTACCAAGAATCGCTCCCTGTTTCTTTGCACGGGCCTCGCTGTCTATGGATGTTTCAGGAGACCCCACCGAAACACAGAAGGACTCTCAAATTATCCCAGCTTTCTCTGCACAGCGAGAGCTTTAAATATTTAGCATTGTTATCCTTTTCCTGTGTGTTTGTTAAAAAAATAGTTTTTATCTCTTTCACTTTCTTCCTAGGAAAGTTCTTTTTTCCAAAACCTGGTGGGGGAGGGCTGGGTGTAACCTGCCTTCTATCAGAGGATATTTTCCTCCACATTTGTCCAAACCGGCACAGCCTGTCCTTTCCTGGGTCTCTGTTGCAGATGGAAGCTGCTGGTGCCATTGTCAGCTTGAAGCACTCTTTTGATGCAAGCAGATGTTGCCAGGTGTGTTCAGCAGCTGTTGCTCAATGCTTATGCCAAGCTATTGTGTTCCTCATGGAACCAAGGAGCCATTGTGACACTGCAGGGGCTGATGGCATCAATGAGGCAATTGTGACAGTACAGAACCTCCTAGAAACAAGGCTCCATTGTGACACCGTGGGGAATCATGGAATCAAGGAGCCCATTGTGACACGGCTGCATGGAACCAATGGTCCATGGTTACTCGGCGGATTCAAGAAGAGCACGGTGACACCACGCAACATCATGGAACCATAGGTCCATTGTGACACAGCAAGGCCGCATGGAAACAAGGGGACCATTGTGGCAAAGCAGGGCCCAATGGAAGCCTGGAGAGCATTGTGACATTGTGGGGAATCATGGAAACATGGAGAGCATTGTGACACTAAGGAAACTCCTGGAACCAAGATGACCACTGGCTAATAATGGAACCTCATGGAAGCAAGCATCCATGATGACTTTGGAGGGCCTCAGGGACCACAGGACCCATTGTGACACAGCAGGACCTGGTGGAACCAAGGAGCCTTTGTGATACTCCAGATCCACATGGAAGCCAGGGTGCACTGAGACACAGCGGGGCCTTGTTGGAACCAAAGACACCTCTGCAAAAAGCAGGCTAGCTCATAGAAGCAAGGAGTCCTTTGTTACAACATCAAACCTATGGAAGCAAGGGACCATTGTGACACTGCGGGGCCTCATGGAACCAATTGTCCATGATGACAGTGCGGATCAAAAGAGACCATGGTGACACTGCGGAACCTGATGGAACCAAGGAGCCATTGTGACACAGTGGGGCCTCATGGAATCAAGGAGACCATTGTGACCCAGGTGTTGCATGGGAAGGCAAGGAGCCATTGTGACACTTTGGGCTTCTTCCCTTGAGCTCTGCAGCTGGCTGTCCCAGCCCAGCGCACCATGTGCCACCTGCTCTCCTCAGGGCTCTGCCTGCACACAGCCCCAGGAGAAGTTTTCCTGTTTGCAAGGAAAGAATGGAAAAGCCGGAGCAGGTTTCCTAAACAACAAACCCCACTCAGGAGCCACATGCTCAGTACAGGCTGCCTGGAACGATGTCCCCTTTCTACAAGGGTCAGTGTGAGCAGGAATGATCTCTGGGAGCAGAATTCTCGGAGTCTTTCCACTGAATTCTCTCTCCCTGTGTCTTGGGGTGACTTTATCATGTGTATCCCCTATTGCTGCTCTATGCCCAGAAGTGAACTTTGTGCATTTCTGTGCCTTTCAACTGAGCCTGAGAGGGGGGAGAGGAAAAAAAACCGGACAAACTTCTCAGAGCGTTTGTTCAAGGACACACATACACACTCCTCTGCATCCTGCTTGCAGCAAGAGCAGAGGGAAGCAACTTTGTTTCTTTTTAGCCAGTTTTCAGCTCCTTTTCTCTGGGGGGAGATGGAGAGTTGAACTTTGTTTTCCTGGGACTTCGGGGGTTTTTTTTCCCTTCTTCTCTTCTTGACTCTTTCAACATCAGAGCACATTGGGAGAATTTTCTCCCGAGGTGGGGGCCCTGAATGTGGGCCCATGAGCCAGCTGCAAGGAGGAGGAGAGAGACTGCACCTACGGAAGTGTTGGGGTTCCTCCCTCCTGCCATGAGGTCATGGGAGAGGGGACCCTGGGGTAGAGGCATGGCCTGGGCACGGGGTCTCCCTGCTCCCTGCTCACATGTGCCCTAATCCTGTTCAGCACTGCTTATTTTGTGTTGCCCTGTGCCAGGAGGGCCCTGGTTGTGCCGTGATTGCTCAGTTCTTTGGCAGTGCCCCGCCCATGTGGCTGGAGAAGAAAGAGCTCTGCAACTTCTCTCAAGAATCGCTCCCTGTTTCTTTGCACGGGCCTCGCTGTCTATGGATGTTTCAGGAGACCCCACCGAAACACGGAAGGACTCTCAAATTATCCCAGCTTTCTCTGCACAGCGAGAGCTTTTAATATTTAGCATTGTTATCCTTTTCCTGTGTGTTTGTTAAAAAAATAGTTTTTATCTCTTTCACTTTCTTCCCAGGAAAGTTCTTTTTTCCAAAAACCTGGTGGGGGAGGGCTGGGTGTAACCTGCCTTCTATCAGAGGATATTTTCCTCCACATTTGTCCAAACCGGCACAGCCTGTCCTTTCCCTGGGTGTCTGTTGCAGATGGAAGCTGCTGGTGCCATTGTCAGCTTGAAGCACTCTTTTGATGCAAGCAGATGTTGCCAGGTGTGTTCAGCAGCTGTTGCTCAATGCTTATGCCAAGCTATTGTGTTCCTCATGGAACCAAGGAGCCATTGTGACACTGCAGGGGCTGATGGCATCAAGGAGGCAATTGTGACAGTACAGAACCTCCTAGAAACAAGGCTCCATTGTGACACCGTGGGGAATCATGGAATCAAGGAGCCCATTGTGACACGGCTGCATGGAACCAATGGTCCATGGTTACTCGGCGGATTCAAGAAGAGCACGGTGACACCACGCAACATCATGGAACCGTACGTCCATTGTGACACAGCAAGGCCGCATGGAAACAAGGGGACCATTGTGGCAAAGCAGGGCCTAATGGAAGCCTGGAGAGCATTGTGACATTGTGGGGAATCATGGAAACATGGAGAGCATTGTGACACTAAGGAAACTCCTGGAACCAAGATGACCACTGGCACATAATGGAACCTCATGGAAGCAAGCATCCATGATGACTTTGGAGGGCCTCAGGGACCACAGGACCCATTGTGACACAGCAGGACCTGGTGGAACCAAGGAGCCTTTGTGATACTCCAGATCCACATGGAAGCCAGGGTGCACTGAGACACAGCGGGGCCTTGTTGGAACCAAAGACACCTCTGCAAAAAGCAGGCTAGCTCATAGAAGCAAGGAGTCCATTGTTACAACGTAAAAGCTATGGAACCAAGGGACCATTGTGACACTGCGGGGCCTCATGGAACCAAGGAGCCATTGTGACACAGTGGGGCCTCATGGAATCAAGGAGACCATTGTGACCCAGGTGTTGCATGGGAAGGCAAGGAGCCATTGTGACACTTTGGGCTTCTTCCCTTGAGCTCTGCAGCTGGCTGTCCCAGCCCAGCGCACCATGTGCCACCTGCTCTCCTCAGGGCTCTGCCTGCACACAGCCCCAGGAGAAGTTTTCCTGTTTGCAAGGAAAGAATGGAAAAGCCGGAGCAGGTTTCCTAAACAACAAACCCCACTCAGGAGCCACATGCTCAGTACAGGCTGCCGGGAACGATGTCCCCTTTCTACAAGGGTCAGTGTGAGCAGGAATGAATGATCTCTGGGAGCAGAATTCTCGGAGTCTTTCCACTGAATTCTCTGTCCCTGTGTCTTGGGGTGACTTTATCATGTGTATCCCCCTATTGCTGCTCTATGCCCAGAAGTGAACTTTGTGCATTTCTGTGCCTTTCAACTGAGCCTGAGAGGGGGGAGAGGAAAAAAAAGCCAGACAAACTTCTCAGAGCGTTTGTTCAAGGACACACATACACACTCCTCTGCATCCTGCTTGCAGCAAGAGCAGAGGAAGCAACTTTGTTTCTTTTTAGCCAGTTTTCAGCTCCTTTTCTCTGGGGGGAGATGGAGAGTTGAACTTTGTTTTCCTGGGACTTCGGGGGTTTTTTTTCCCTTCTTCTCTTCTTGACTCTTTCAACATCAGAGCACATTGGGAGAATTTTCTCCCGAGGTGGGGGCCCTGAATGTGGGCCCATGAGCCAGCTGCAAGGAGGAGGAGAGAGACTACACCTACGGAAGTGTTGGGGTTCCTCCCCCCTGCCATGAGGTCATGGGAGAGGGGACCCTGGGGTAGAGGCATGGCCTGGGCACGGGGTCTCCCTGCTCCCTGCTCACATGTGCCCTAATCCTGTTCAGCACTGCTTATTTTGTGTTGCCCTGTGCCAGGAGGGCCCTGGTTGTGCCGTGATTGCTCAGTTCTTTGGCAGTGCCCCGCCCATGTGGCTGGAGAAGAAAGAGCTCTGAAACTTCTCTCAAGAATCGCTCCCTGTTTCTTTGCACGGGCCTCGCTGTCTATGGATGTTTCAGGAGACCCCACCGAAACACGGAAGGACTCTCAAATTATCCCAGCTTTCTCTGCACAGCGAGAGGTTTTAATATTTAGCATTGTTATCCTTTTCCTGTGTGTTTGTTAAAAAAGTAGTTTTTATCTCTTTCACTTTCTTCCCAGGAAAATTCTTTTTTCCCGAAGCTGGTGGGGGAGGGCTGGGTGTAACCTGCCTTCTATCAGAGGATATTTTCCTCCACATTTGTCCAAACCGGCACAGCCTGTCCTTTCCCTGGGTGTCTGTTGCAGATGGAAGCTGCTGGTGCCATTGTCAGCTTGAAGCCCTCTTTTGATGCAAGCAGATGTTGCCAGGTGTGTTCAGCAGCTGTTGCTCAATGCTTATGCCAAGCTATTGTGTTCCTCATGGAACCAAGGAGCCATTGTGACACTGCAGGGGCTGATGGCATCAAGGAGGCAATTGTGACAGTACAGAACCTCCTAGAAACAAGGCTCCATTGTGACACCGTGGGGAATCATGGAATCAAGGAGCCCATTGTGACACGGCTGCATGGAACCAATGGTCCATGGTTACACGGCGGATTCAAGAAGAGCACGGTGACACCACGCAACATCATGGAACCGTACGTCCATTGTGACACAGCAAGGCCGCATGGAAACAAGGGGACCATTGTGGCAAAGCAGGGCCTAATGGAAGCCTGGAGAGCATTGTGACATTGTGGGGAATCATGGAAACATGGAGAGCATTGTGACACTAAGGAAACTCCTGGAACCAAGATGACCACTGGCACATAATGGAACCTCATGGAAGCAAGCATCCACAATGACTTTGGAGGGCCTCAGGGACCACAGGACCCATTGTGACACAGCAGGACCTGGTGGAACCAAGGAGCCTTTGTGATACTCCAGATCCACATGGAAGCCAGGGTGCACTGAGACACAGCGGGGCCTTGTTGGAACCAAAGACACCTCTGCAAAAAGCAGGCTAGCTCATAGAAGCAAGGAGTCCATTGTTACAACGTAAAAGCTATGCAACCAAGGGACCATTGTGACACTGCGGGGCCTCATGGAACCAATTGTCCATGATGACAGTGCGGATCAAAGGAGACCATGGTGACACTGCGGAACCTGATGGAACCAAGGAGCCATTGTGACACAGTGGGGCCTCATGGAATCAAGGAGACCATTGTGACCCAGGTGTTGCATGGGAAGGCAAGGAGCCATTGTGACACTTTGGGCTTCTTCCCTTGAGCTCTGCAGCTGGCTGTCCCAGCCCAGCGCACCATGTGCCACCTGCTCTCCTCAGGGCTCTGCCTGCACACAGCCCCAGGAGAAGTTTTCCTGTTTGCAAGGAAAGAATGGAAAAGCCGGAGCAGGTTTCCTAAACAACAAACCCCACTCAGGAGCCACATGCTCAGTACAGGCTGCCGGGAACGATGTCCCCTTTCTACAAGGGTCAGTGTGAGCAGGAATGAATGATCTCTGGGAGCAGAATTCTCGGAGTCTTTCCACTGAATTCTCTCTCCCTGTGTCTTGGGGTGACTTTATCATGTGTATCCCCTATTGCTGCTCTATGCCCAGAAGTGAACTTTGTGCATTTCTGTGCCTTTCAACTGAGCCTGAGAGGGGGGAGAGGAAAAAAACCGGACAAACTTCTCAGAGCGTTTGTTCAAGGACACACATACACACTCCTCTGCATCCTGCTTGCAGCAAGAGTGGAGGAAGCAACCTTGTTTCTTTTTAGCCAGTTTTCAGCTCCTTTTCTCTGGGGGGAGATGGAGAGTTGAACTTTGTTTTCCTGGGACTTTGGGGGTTGTTTTTCCCTTCTTCTCTTCTTGACTCTTTCAACATCAGAGCACATTGGGAGAATTTTCTCCCGAGGTGGGGGCCCTGAATGTGGGCCCATGAGCCAGCTGCAAGGAGGAGGAGAGAGACTGCACCTACGGAAGTGTTGGGGTTCCTCCCTCCTGCCATGCGGTCATGGGAGAGGGGACCCTGGGGTAGAGGCATGGCCTGGGCACGGGGGGTCTCCCTGCTCCCTGCTCACATGTGCCCTAACCCTGTTCAGCACTGCTTATTTTGTGTTGCCCTGTGTGAGGAGGGCCCTGGTTGTGCCGTGATTGCTCAGTTCTTTGGCAGTGCCCCGCCCATGTGGCTGGAGAAGAAAGAGCTCTGAAACTTCTACCAAGAATCGCTCCCTGTTTCTTTGCACGGGCCTCGCTGTCTATGGATGTTTCAGGAGACCCCACCGAAACACAGAAGGACTCTCAAATTATCCCAGCTTTCTCTGCACAGCGAGAGCTTTAAATATTTAGCATTGTTATCCTTTTCCTGTGTGTTTGTTAAAAAAATAGTTTTTATCTCTTTCACTTTCTTCCTAGGAAAGTTCTTTTTTCCAAAACCTGGTGGGGGAGGGCTGGGTGTAACCTGCCTTCTATCAGAGGATATTTTCCTCCACATTTGTCCAAACCGGCACAGCCTGTCCTTTCCTGGGTCTCTGTTGCAGATGGAAGCTGCTGGTGCCATTGTCAGCTTGAAGCACTCTTTTGATGCAAGCAGATGTTGCCAGGTGTGTTCAGCAGCTGTTGCTCAATGCTTATGCCAAGCTATTGTGTTCCTCATGGAACCAAGGAGCCATTGTGACACTGCAGGGGCTGATGGCATCAATGAGGCAATTGTGACAGTACAGAACCTCCTAGAAACAAGGCTCCATTGTGACACCGTGGGGAATCATGGAATCAAGGAGCCCATTGTGACACGGCTGCATGGAACCAATGGTCCATGGTTACACGGCGGATTCAAGAAGAGCACGGTGACACCACGCAACATCATGGAACCATAGGTCCATTGTGACACAGCAAGGCCGCATGGAAACAAGGGGACCATTGTGGCAAAGCAGGGCCCAATGGAAGCCTGGAGAGCATTGTGACATTGTGGGGAATCATGGAAACATGGAGAGCATTGTGACACTAAGGAAACTCCTGGAACCAAGATGACCACTGGCTAATAATGGAACCTCATGGAAGCAAGCATCCATGATGACTTTGGAGGGCCTCAGGGACCACAGGACCCATTGTGACACAGCAGGACCTGGTGGAACCAAGGAGCCTTTGTGATACTCCAGATCCACATGGAAGCCAGGGTGCACTGAGACACAGCGGGGCCTTGTTGGAACCAAAGACACCTCTGCAAAAAGCAGGCTAGCTCATAGAAGCAAGGAGTCCATTGTTACAACGTAAAAGCTATGGAACCAAGGGACCATTGTGACACTGCGGGGCCTCATGGAACCAAGGAGCCATTGTGACACAGTGGGGCCTCATGGAATCAAGGAGACCATTGTGACCCAGGTGTTGCATGGGAAGGCAAGGAGCCATTGTGACACTTTGGGCTTCTTCCCTTGAGCTCTGCAGCTGGCTGTCCCAGCCCAGCGCACCATGTGCCACCTGCTCTCCTCAGGGCTCTGCCTGCACACAGCCCCAGGAGAAGTTTTCCTGTTTGCAAGGAAAGAATGGAAAAGCCGGAGCAGGTTTCCTAAACAACAAACCCCACTCAGGAGCCACATGCTCAGTACAGGCTGCGGGGAACGATGTCCCCTTTCTACAAGGGTCAGTGTGAGCAGGAATGAATGATCTCTGGGAGCAGAATTCTCGGAGTCTTTCCACTGAATTCTCTGTCCCTGTGTCTTGGGGTGACTTTATCATGTGTATCCCCCTATTGCTGCTCTATGCCCAGAAGTGAACTTTGTGCATTTCTGTGCCTTTCAACTGAGCCTGAGAGGGGGGAGAGGAAAAAAAAGCCAGACAAACTTCTCAGAGCGTTTGTTCAAGGACACACATACACACTCCTCTGCATCCTGCTTGCAGCAAGAGCAGAGGGAAGCAACTTTGTTTCTTTTTAGCCAGTTTTCAGCTCCTTTTCTCTGGGGGGAGATGGAGAGTTGAACTTTGTTTTCCTGGGACTTCGGGGGTTTTTTTTCCCTTCTTCTCTTCTTGACTCTTTCAACATCAGAGCACATTGGGAGAATTTTCTCCCGAGGTGGGGGCCCTGAATGTGGGCCCATGAGCCAGCTGCAAGGAGGAGGAGAGAGACTACACCTACGGAAGTGTTGGGGTTCCTCCCCCCTGCCATGAGGTCATGGGAGAGGGGACCCTGGGGTAGAGGCATGGCCTGGGCACGGGGTCTCCCTGCTCCCTGCTCACATGTGCCCTAATCCTGTTCAGCACTGCTTATTTTGTGTTGCCCTGTGCCAGGAGGGCCCTGGTTGTGCCGTGATTGCTCAGTTCTTTGGCAGTGCCCCGCCCATGTGGCTGGAGAAGAAAGAGCTCTGAAACTTCTCTCAAGAATCGCTCCCTGTTTCTTTGCACGGGCCTCGCTGTCTATGGATGTTTCAGGAGACCCCACCGAAACACGGAAGGACTCTCAAATTATCCCAGCTTTCTCTGCACAGCGAGAGGTTTTAATATTTAGCATTGTTATCCTTTTCCTGTGTGTTTGTTAAAAAAGTAGTTTTTATCTCTTTCACTTTCTTCCCAGGAAAATTCTTTTTTCCCGAAGCTGGTGGGGGAGGGCTGGGTGTAACCTGCCTTCTATCAGAGGATATTTTCCTCCACATTTGTCCAAACCGGCACAGCCTGTCCTTTCCCTGGGTGTCTGTTGCAGATGGAAGCTGCTGGTGCCATTGTCAGCTTGAAGCCCTCTTTTGATGCAAGCAGATGTTGCCAGGTGTGTTCAGCAGCTGTTGCTCAATGCTTATGCCAAGCTATTGTGTTCCTCATGGAACCAAGGAGCCATTGTGACACTGCAGGGGCTGATGGCATCAAGGAGGCAATTGTGACAGTACAGAACCTCCTAGAAACAAGGCTCCATTGTGACACCGTGGGGAATCATGGAATCAAGGAGCCCATTGTGACACGGCTGCATGGAACCAATGGTCCATGGTTACACGGCGGATTCAAGAAGAGCACGGTGACACCACGCAACATCATGGAACCGTACGTCCATTGTGACACAGCAAGGCCGCATGGAAACAAGGGGACCATTGTGGCAAAGCAGGGCCTAATGGAAGCCTGGAGAGCATTGTGACATTGTGGGGAATCATGGAAACATGGAGAGCATTGTGACACTAAGGAAACTCCTGGAACCAAGATGACCACTGGCACATAATGGAACCTCATGGAAGCAAGCATCCACAATGACTTTGGAGGGCCTCAGGGACCACAGGACCCATTGTGACACAGCAGGACCTGGTGGAACCAAGGAGCCTTTGTGATACTCCAGATCCACATGGAAGCCAGGGTGCACTGAGACACAGCGGGGCCTTGTTGGAACCAAAGACACCTCTGCAAAAAGCAGGCTAGCTCATAGAAGCAAGGAGTCCATTGTTACAACGTAAAAGCTATGCAACCAAGGGACCATTGTGACACTGCGGGGCCTCATGGAACCAATTGTCCATGATGACAGTGCGGATCAAAGGAGACCATGGTGACACTGCGGAACCTGATGGAACCAAGGAGCCATTGTGACACAGTGGGGCCTCATGGAATCAAGGAGACCATTGTGACCCAGGTGTTGCATGGGAAGGCAAGGAGCCATTGTGACACTTTGGGCTTCTTCCCTTGAGCTCTGCAGCTGGCTGTCCCAGCCCAGCGCACCATGTGCCACCTGCTCTCCTCAGGGCTCTGCCTGCACACAGCCCCAGGAGAAGTTTTCCTGTTTGCAAGGAAAGAATGGAAAAGCCGGAGCAGGTTTCCTAAACAACAAACCCCACTCAGGAGCCACATGCTCAGTACAGGCTGCCGGGAACGATGTCCCCTTTCTACAAGGGTCAGTGTGAGCAGGAATGAATGATCTCTGGGAGCAGAATTCTCGGAGTCTTTCCACTGAATTCTCTGTCCCTGTGTCTTGGGGTGACTTTATCATGTGTATCCCCTATTGCTGCTCTATGCCCAGAAGTGAACTTTGTGCATTTCTGTGCCTTTCAACTGAGCCTGAGAGGGGGGAGAGGAAAAAAAACCGGACAAACTTCTCAGAGCGTTTGTTCAAGGACACACATACACACTCCTCTGCATCCTGCTTGCAGCAAGAGTGGAGGAAGCAACCTTGTTTCTTTTTAGCCAGTTTTCAGCTCCTTTTCTCTGGGGGGAGATGGAGAGTTGAACTTTGTTTTCCTGGGACTTTGGGGGTTTTTTTTCCCTTCTCCTCTTCTTGACTCTTTCAACATCAGAGCACATTGGGAGAATTTTCTCCCGAGGTGGGGGCCCTGAATGTGGGCCCATGAGCCAGCTGCAAGGAGGAGGAGAGAGACTGCACCTACGGAAGTGTTGGGGTTCCTCCCCCCTGCCATGAGGTCATGGGAGAGGGGACCCTGGGGTAGAGGCATGGCCTGGGCACGGGGTCTCCCTGCTCCCTGCTCACATGTGCCCTAACCCTGTTCAGCACTGCTTATTTTGTGTTGCCCTGTGCCAGGAGGGCCCTGGTTGTGCTGTGATTGCTCAGTTCTTTGGCAGTGCCCCGCCCATGTGGCTGGAGAAGAAAGAGCTCTGAAACTTCTCTCAAGAATCGCTCCCTGTTTCTTTGCACGGGCCTCGCTGTCTATGGATGTTTCAGGAGACCCCACCGAAACACAGAAGGACTCTCAAATTATCCCAGCTTTCTCTGCACAGCGAGAGGTTTTAATATTTAGCATTGTTATCCTTTTCCTGTGTGTTTGTTAAAAAAATAGGTTTTATCTCTTTCACTTTCTTCCCAGGAAAGTTCTTTTTTCCAAAAACCTGGTGGGGGAGGGCTGGGTGTAACCTGCCTTCTATAAGAGGATATTTTCCTCCACATTTGTCCAAACCGGCACAGCCTGTCCTTTCCTGGGTCTCTGTTGCAAATGGAAGCTGCTGGTGCCATTGTCAGCTTGAAGCCCTCTTTTGATGCAAGCAGATGTTGCCAGGTGTGTTCAGCAGCTGTTGCTCAATGCTTATGCCAAGCTATTGTGTTCCTCATGGAACCAAGGAGCCATTGTGACACTGCAGGGGCTGATGGCATCAAGGAGGCAATTGTGACAGTACAGAACCTCCTAGAAACAAGGCTCCATTGTGACACCGTGGGGAATCATGGAATCAAGGAGCCCATTGTGACACGGCTGCATGGAACCAATGGTCCATGGTTACACGGCGGATTCAAGAAGAGCACGGTGACACCACGCAACATCACGGAACCATAGGTCCATTGTGACACAGCGGGGCCTCATGGAAACAAGGGGACCATTGTGGCAAAGCAGGGCCTAATGGAAGCATGGAGAGCATTGTGACACTAAGGAAACTCCTGGAACCAAGATGACCACTGGCACATAATGGAACCTCATGGAAGCAAGCCTCCACGATGGTTTTGGAGGGCCTCAGGGACCACAGGACCCATTGTGACACAGCAGGACCTGGTGGAACCAAGGAGCCTTTGTGATACTCCGCATCCACATGGAAGCCAGGGTGCACTGAGACACAGCGGGGCCTTGTTGGAACCAAAGACACCTCTGCAAAAAGCAGGCTAGCTCATAGAAGCAAGGAGTCCTTTGTTACAACATCAAACCTATGGAAGCAAGGGACCATTGTGACACTGCGGGGCCTCATGGAACCAATTGTCCATGATGACAGTGCGGATCAAAAGAGACCATGGTGACACTGCGGAACCTGATGGAACCAAGGAGCCATTGTGACACAGTGGGGCCTCATGGAATCAAGGAGACCATTGTGACCCAGGTGTTGCATGGGAAGGCAAGGAGCCATTGTGACACTTTGGGCTTCTTCCCTTGAGCTCTGCAGCTGGCTGTCCCAGCCCAGCGCACCATGTGCCACCTGCTCTCCTCAGGGCTCTGCCTGCACACAGCCCCAGGAGAAGTTTTCCTGTTTGCAAGGAAAGAATGGAAAAGCCGGAGCAGGTTTCCTAAACAACAAACCCCACTCAGGAGCCACATGCTCAGTACAGGCTGCCGGGAACGATGTCCCCTTTCTACAAGGGTCAGTGTGAGCAGGAATGAATGATCTCTGGGAGCAGAATTCTCGGAGTCTTTCCACTGAATTCTCTGTCCCTGTGTCTTGGGGTGACTTTATCATGTGTATCCCCCAATACTGCTCTATGCCCAGAAGTGAACTTTGTGCATTTCTGTGCCTTTCAACTGAGCCTGAGAGGGGGGAGAGGAAAAAAAACCGGACAAACTTCTCAGAGCGTTTGTTCAAGGACACACATACACACTCCTCTGCATCCTGCTTGCAGCAAGAGCAGAGGGAAGCAACTTTGTTTCTTTTTAGCCAGTTTTCAGCTCCTTTTCTCTGGGGGGAGATGGAGAGTTGAACTTTGTTTTCCTGGGACTTCGGGGGTTTTTTTTCCCTTCTTCTCTTCTTGACTCTTTCAACATCAGAGCACATTGGGAGAATTTTCTCCCGAGGTGGGGGCCCTGAATGTGGGCCCATGAGCCAGCTGCAAGGAGGAGGAGAGAGACTACACCTACGGAAGTGTTGGGGTTCCTCCCCCCTGCCATGAGGTCATGGGAGAGGGGACCCTGGGGTAGAGGCATGGCCTGGGCACGGGGGGTCTCCCTGCTCCCTGCTCACATGTGCCCTAATCCTGTTCAGCACTGCTTATTTTGTGTTGCCCTGTGCCAGGAGGGCCCTGGTTGTGCCGTGATTGCTCAGTTCTTTGGCAGTGCCCCGCCCATGTGGCTGGAGAAGAAAGAGCTCTGAAACTTCTCTCAAGAATCGCTCCCTGTTTCTTTGCACGGGCCTCGCTGTCTATGGATGTTTCAGGAGACCCCACCGAAACACGGAAGGACTCTCAAATTATCCCAGCTTTCTCTGCACAGCGAGAGGTTTTAATATTTAGCATTGTTATCCTTTTCCTGTGTGTTTGTTAAAAAAATAGGTTTTATCTCTTTCACTTTCTTCCCAGGAAAGTTCTTTTTTCCAAAAACCTGGTGGGGGAGGGCTGGGTGTAACCTGCCTTCTATAAGAGGATATTTTCCTCCACATTTGTCCAAACCGGCACAGCCTGTCCTTTCCTGGGTCTCTGTTGCAGATGGAAGCTGCTGGTGCCATTGTCAGCTTGAAGCCCTCTTTTGATGCAAGCAGATGTTGCCAGGTGTGTTCAGCAGCTGTTGCTCAATGCTTATGCCAAGCTATTGTGTTCCTCATGGAACCAAGGAGCCATTGTGACACTGCAGGGGCTGATGGCATCAAGGAGGCAATTGTGACAGTACAGAACCTCCTAGAAACAAGGCTCCATTGTGACACCGTGGGGAATCATGGAATCAAGGAGCCCATTGTGACACGGCTGCATGGAACCAATGGTCCATGGTTACACGGCGGATTCAAGAAGAGCACGGTGACACCACGCAACATCATGGAACCATAGGTCCATTGTGACACAGCGGGGCCGCATGGAAACAAGGGGACCATTGTGGCAAAGCAGGGCCCAATGGAAGCCTGGAGAGCATTGTGACATTGTGGGGAATCATGGAAACATGGAGAGCATTGTGACACTAAGGAAACTCCTGGAACCAAGATGACCACTGGCTAATAATGGAACCTCATGGAAGCAAGCATCCATGATGACTTTGGAGGGCCTCAGGGACCACAGGACCCATTGTGACACAGCAGGACCTGGTGGAACCAAGGAGCCTTTGTGATACTCCGCATCCACATGGAAGCCAGGGTGCACTGAGACACAGCGGGGCCTTGTTGGAACCAAAGACACCTCTGCAAAAAGCAGGCTAGCTCATAGAAGCAAGGAGTCCTTTGTTACAACATCAAACCTATGGAAGCAAGGGACCATTGTGACACTGCGGGGCCTCATGGAACCAATTGTCCATGATGACAGTGCGGATCAAAAGAGACCATGGTGACACTGCGGAACCTGATGGAACCAAGGAGCCATTGTGACACAGTGGGGCCTCATGGAATCAAGGAGACCATTGTGACCCAGGTGTTGCATGGGAAGGCAAGGAGCCATTGTGACACTTTGGGCTTCTTCCCTTGAGCTCTGCAGCTGGCTGTCCCAGCCCAGCGCACCATGTGCCACCTGCTCTCCTCAGGGCTCTGCCTGCACACAGCCCCAGGAGAAGTTTTCCTGTTTGCAAGGAAAGAATGGAAAAGCCGGAGCAGGTTTCCTAAACAACAAACCCCACTCAGGAGCCACATGCTCAGTACAGGCTGCCGGGAACGATGTCCCCTTTCTACAAGGGTCAGTGTGAGCAGGAATGATCTCTGGGAGCAGAATTCTCGGAGTCTTTCCACTGAATTCTCTCTCCCTGTGTCTTGGGGTGACTTTATCATGTGTATCCCCTATTGCTGCTCTATGCCCAGAAGTGAACTTTGTGCATTTCTGTGCCTTTCAACTGAGCCTGAGAGGGGGGAGAGGAAAAAAAACCGGACAAACTTCTCAGAGCGTTTGTTCAAGGACACACATACACACTCCTCTGCATCCTGCTTGCAGCAAGAGCAGAGGGAAGCAACTTTGTTTCTTTTTAGCCAGTTTTCAGCTCCTTTTCTCTGGGGGGAGATGGAGAGTTGAACTTTGTTTTCCTGGGACTTCGGGGGTTTTTTTTCCCTTCTTCTCTTCTTGACTCTTTCAACATCAGAGCACATTGGGAGAATTTTCTCCCGAGGTGGGGGCCCTGAATGTGGGCCCATGAGCCAGCTGCAAGGAGGAGGAGAGAGACTGCACCTACGGAAGTGTTGGGGTTCCTCCCTCCTGCCATGAGGTCATGGGAGAGGGGACCCTGGGGTAGAGGCATGGCCTGGGCACGGGGTCTCCCTGCTCCCTGCTCACATGTGCCCTAATCCTGTTCAGCACTGCTTATTTTGTGTTGCCCTGTGCCAGGAGGGCCCTGGTTGTGCCGTGATTGCTCAGTTCTTTGGCAGTGCCCCGCCCATGTGGCTGGAGAAGAAAGAGCTCTGCAACTTCTCTCAAGAATCGCTCCCTGTTTCTTTGCACGGGCCTCGCTGTCTATGGATGTTTCAGGAGACCCCACCGAAACACAGAAGGACTCTCAAATTATCCCAGCTTTCTCTGCACAGCGAGAGCTTTTAATATTTAGCATTGTTATCCTTTTCCTGTGTGTTTGTTAAAAAAATAGTTTTTATCTCTTTCACTTTCTTCCCAGGAAAGTTCTTTTTTCCAAAAACCTGGTGGGGGAGGGCTGGGTGTAACCTGCCTTCTATCAGAGGATATTTTCCTCCACATTTGTCCAAACCGGCACAGCCTGTCCTTTCCCTGGGTGTCTGTTGCAGATGGAAGCTGCTGGTGCCATTGTCAGCTTGAAGCACTCTTTTGATGCAAGCAGATGTTGCCAGGTGTGTTCAGCAGCTGTTGCTCAATGCTTATGCCAAGCTATTGTGTTCCTCATGGAACCAAGGAGCCATTGTGACACTGCAGGGGCTGATGGCATCAAGGAGGCAATTGTGACAGTACAGAACCTCCTAGAAACAAGGCTCCATTGTGACACCGTGGGGAATCATGGAATCAAGGAGCCCATTGTGACACGGCTGCATGGAACCAATGGTCCATGGTTACTCGGCGGATTCAAGAAGAGCACGGTGACACCACGCAACATCATGGAACCGTACGTCCATTGTGACACAGCAAGGCCGCATGGAAACAAGGGGACCATTGTGGCAAAGCAGGGCCTAATGGAAGCCTGGAGAGCATTGTGACATTGTGGGGAATCATGGAAACATGGAGAGCATTGTGACACTAAGGAAACTCCTGGAACCAAGATGACCACTGGCACATAATGGAACCTCATGGAAGCAAGCATCCATGATGACTTTGGAGGGCCTCAGGGACCACAGGACCCATTGTGACACAGCAGGACCTGGTGGAACCAAGGAGCCTTTGTGATACTCCAGATCCACATGGAAGCCAGGGTGCACTGAGACACAGCGGGGCCTTGTTGGAACCAAAGACACCTCTGCAAAAAGCAGGCTAGCTCATAGAAGCAAGGAGTCCATTGTTACAACGTAAAAGCTATGGAACCAAGGGACCATTGTGACACTGCGGGGCCTCATGGAACCAAGGAGCCATTGTGACACAGTGGGGCCTCATGGAATCAAGGAGACCATTGTGACCCAGGTGTTGCATGGGAAGGCAAGGAGCCATTGTGACACTTTGGGCTTCTTCCCTTGAGCTCTGCAGCTGGCTGTCCCAGCCCAGCGCACCATGTGCCACCTGCTCTCCTCAGGGCTCTGCCTGCACACAGCCCCAGGAGAAGTTTTCCTGTTTGCAAGGAAAGAATGGAAAAGCCGGAGCAGGTTTCCTAAACAACAAACCCCACTCAGGAGCCACATGCTCAGTACAGGCTGCCGGGAACGATGTCCCCTTTCTACAAGGGTCAGTGTGAGCAGGAATGAATGATCTCTGGGAGCAGAATTCTCGGAGTCTTTCCACTGAATTCTCTGTCCCTGTGTCTTGGGGTGACTTTATCATGTGTATCCCCCTATTGCTGCTCTATGCCCAGAAGTGAACTTTGTGCATTTCTGTGCCTTTCAACTGAGCCTGAGAGGGGGGAGAGGAAAAAAAAGCCAGACAAACTTCTCAGAGCGTTTGTTCAAGGACACACATACACACTCCTCTGCATCCTGCTTGCAGCAAGAGCAGAGGGAAGCAACTTTGTTTCTTTTTAGCCAGTTTTCAGCTCCTTTTCTCTGGGGGGAGATGGAGAGTTGAACTTTGTTTTCCTGGGACTTCGGGGGTTTTTTTTCCCTTCTTCTCTTCTTGACTCTTTCAACATCAGAGCACATTGGGAGAATTTTCTCCCGAGGTGGGGGCCCTGAATGTGGGCCCATGAGCCAGCTGCAAGGAGGAGGAGAGAGACTACACCTACGGAAGTGTTGGGGTTCCTCCCCCCTGCCATGAGGTCATGGGAGAGGGGACCCTGGGGTAGAGGCATGGCCTGGGCACGGGGTCTCCCTGCTCCCTGCTCACATGTGCCCTAATCCTGTTCAGCACTGCTTATTTTGTGTTGCCCTGTGCCAGGAGGGCCCTGGTTGTGCCGTGATTGCTCAGTTCTTTGGCAGTGCCCCGCCCATGTGGCTGGAGAAGAAAGAGCTCTGAAACTTCTCTCAAGAATCGCTCCCTGTTTCTTTGCACGGGCCTCGCTGTCTATGGATGTTTCAGGAGACCCCACCGAAACACAGAAGGACTCTCAAATTATCCCAGCTTTCTCTGCACAGCGAGAGGTTTTAATATTTAGCATTGTTATCCTTTTCCTGTGTGTTTGTTAAAAAAGTAGTTTTTATCTCTTTCACTTTCTTCCCAGGAAAATTCTTTTTTCCCGAAGCTGGTGGGGGAGGGCTGGGTGTAACCTGCCTTCTATCAGAGGATATTTTCCTCCACATTTGTCCAAACCGGCACAGCCTGTCCTTTCCCTGGGTGTCTGTTGCAGATGGAAGCTGCTGGTGCCATTGTCAGCTTGAAGCCCTCTTTTGATGCAAGCAGATGTTGCCAGGTGTGTTCAGCAGCTGTTGCTCAATGCTTATGCCAAGCTATTGTGTTCCTCATGGAACCAAGGAGCCATTGTGACACTGCAGGGGCTGATGGCATCAAGGAGGCAATTGTGACAGTACAGAACCTCCTAGAAACAAGGCTCCATTGTGACACCGTGGGGAATCATGGAATCAAGGAGCCCATTGTGACACGGCTGCATGGAACCAATGGTCCATGGTTACACGGCGGATTCAAGAAGAGCACGGTGACACCACGCAACATCATGGAACCGTACGTCCATTGTGACACAGCAAGGCCGCATGGAAACAAGGGGACCATTGTGGCAAAGCAGGGCCTAATGGAAGCCTGGAGAGCATTGTGACATTGTGGGGAATCATGGAAACATGGAGAGCATTGTGACACTAAGGAAACTCCTGGAACCAAGATGACCACTGGCACATAATGGAACCTCATGGAAGCAAGCATCCACAATGACTTTGGAGGGCCTCAGGGACCACAGGACCCATTGTGACACAGCAGGACCTGGTGGAACCAAGGAGCCTTTGTGATACTCCAGATCCACATGGAAGCCAGGGTGCACTGAGACACAGCGGGGCCTTGTTGGAACCAAAGACACCTCTGCAAAAAGCAGGCTAGCTCATAGAAGCAAGGAGTCCATTGTTACAACGTAAAAGCTATGCAACCAAGGGACCATTGTGACACTGCGGGGCCTCATGGAACCAATTGTCCATGATGACAGTGCGGATCAAAGGAGACCATGGTGACACTGCGGAACCTGATGGAACCAAGGAGCCATTGTGACACAGTGGGGCCTCATGGAATCAAGGAGACCATTGTGACCCAGGTGTTGCATGGGAAGGCAAGGAGCCATTGTGACACTTTGGGCTTCTTCCCTTGAGCTCTGCAGCTGGCTGTCCCAGCCCAGCGCACCATGTGCCACCTGCTCTCCTCAGGGCTCTGCCTGCACACAGCCCCAGGAGAAGTTTTCCTGTTTGCAAGGAAAGAATGGAAAAGCCGGAGCAGGTTTCCTAAACAACAAACCCTACTCAGGAGCCACATGCTCAGTACAGGCTGCCGGGAACGATGTCCCCTTTCTACAAGGGTCAGTGTGAGCAGGAATGAATGATCTCTGGGAGCAGAATTCTCGGAGTCTTTCCACTGAATTCTCTCTCCCTGTGTCTTGGGGTGACTTTATCATGTGTATCCCCTATTGCTGCTCTATGCCCAGAAGTGAACTTTGTGCATTTCTGTGCCTTTCAACTGAGCCTGAGAGGGGGGAGAGGAAAAAAAACCGGACAAACTTCTCAGAGCGTTTGTTCAAGGACACACATACACACTCCTCTGCATCCTGCTTGCAGCAAGAGTGGAGGAAGCAACCTTGTTTCTTTTTAGCCAGTTTTCAGCTCCTTTTCTCTGGGGGGAGATGGAGAGTTGAACTTTGTTTTCCTGGGACTTTGGGGGTTTTTTTTCCCTTCTCCTCTTCTTGACTCTTTCAACATCAGAGCACATTGGGAGAATTTTCTCCCGAGGTGGGGGCCCTGAATGTGGGCCCATGAGCCAGCTGCAAGGAGGAGGAGAGAGACTACACCTACGGAAGTGTTGGGGTTCCTCCCTCCTGCCATGCGGTCATGGGAGAGGGGACCCTGGGGTAGAGGCATGGCCTGGGCACGGGGGTCTCCCTGCTCCGTGCTCACATGTGCCCTAACCCTGTTCAGCACTGCTTATTTTGTGTTGCCCTGTGTGAGGAGGGCCCTGGTTGTGCCGTGATTGCTCAGTTCTTTGGCAGTGCCCCGCCCATGTGGCTGGAGAAGAAAGAGCTCTGCAACTTCTCTCAAGAATCGCTCCCTGTTTCTTTGCACGGGCCTCGCTGTCTATGGATGTTTCAGGAGACCCCACCGAAACACAGAAGGACTCTCAAATTATCCCAGCTTTCTCTGCACAGCGAGAGGTTTTAATATTTAGCATTGTTATCCTTTTCCTGTGTGTTTGTTAAAAAAATAGTTTTTATCTCTTTCACTTTCTTCCCAGGAAAGTTCTTTTTTCCAAAAACCTGGTGGGGGAGGGCTGGGTGTAACCTGCCTTCTATAAGAGGATATTTTCCTCCACATTTGTCCAAACCGGCACAGCCTGTCCTTTCCTGGGTCTCTGTTGCAGATGGAAGCTGCTGGTGCCATTGTCAGCTTGAAGCCCTCTTTTGATGCAAGCAGATGTTGCCAGGTGTGTTCAGCAGCTGTTGCTCAATGCTTATGCCAAGCTATTGTGTTCCTCATGGAACCAAGGAGCCATTGTGACACTGCAGGGGCTGATGGCATCAATGAGGCAATTGTGACAGTACAGAACCTCCTAGAAACAAGGCTCCATTGTGACACCGTGGGGAATCATGGAATCAAGGAGCCCATTGTGACACGGCTGCATGGAACCAATGGTCCATGGTTACACGGCGGATTCAAGAAGAGCACGGTGACACCACGCAACATCATGGAACCATAGGTCCATTGTGACACAGCGGGGCCGCATGGAAACAAGGGGACCATTGTGGCAAAGCAGGGCCCAATGGAAGCCTGGAGAGCATTGTGACATTGTGGGGAATCATGGAAACATGGAGAGCATTGTGACACTAAGGAAACTCCTGGAACCAAGATGACCACTGGCTAATAATGGAACCTCATGGAAGCAAGCATCCATGATGACTTTGGAGGGCCTCAGGGACCACAGGACCCATTGTGACACAGCAGGACCTGGTGGAACCAAGGAGCCTTTGTGATACTCCGCATCCACATGGAAGCCAGGGTGCACTGAGACACAGCGGGGCCTTGTTGGAACCAAAGACACCTCTGCAAAAAGCAGGCTAGCTCATAGAAGCAAGGAGTCCTTTGTTACAACATCAAACCTATGGAAGCAAGGGACCATTGTGACACTGCGGGGCCTCATGGAACCAATTGTCCATGATGACAGTGCGGATCAAAAGAGACCATGGTGACACTGCGGAACCTGATGGAACCAAGGAGCCATTGTGACACAGTGGGGCCTCATGGAATCAAGGAGACCATTGTGACCCAGGTGTTGCATGGGAAGGCAAGGAGCCATTGTGACACTTTGGGCTTCTTCCCTTGAGCTCTGCAGCTGGCTGTCCCAGCCCAGCGCACCATGTGCCACCTGCTCTCCTCAGGGCTCTGCCTGCACACAGCCCCAGGAGAAGTTTTCCTGTTTGCAAGGAAAGAATGGAAAAGCCGGAGCAGGTTTCCTAAACAACAAACCCCACTCAGGAGCCACATGCTCAGTACAGGCTGCCGGGAACGATGTCCCCTTTCTACAAGGGTCAGTGTGAGCAGGAATGATCTCTGGGAGCAGAATTCTCGGAGTCTTTCCACTGAATTCTCTCTCCCTGTGTCTTGGGGTGACTTTATCATGTGTATCCCCTATTGCTGCTCTATGCCCAGAAGTGAACTTTGTGCATTTCTGTGCCTTTCAACTGAGCCTGAGAGGGGGGAGAGGAAAAAAAACCGGACAAACTTCTCAGAGCGTTTGTTCAAGGACACACATACACACTCCTCTGCATCCTGCTTGCAGCAAGAGCAGAGGGAAGCAACTTTGTTTCTTTTTAGCCAGTTTTCAGCTCCTTTTCTCTGGGGGGAGATGGAGAGTTGAACTTTGTTTTCCTGGGACTTCGGGGGTTTTTTTTCCCTTCTTCTCTTCTTGACTCTTTCAACATCAGAGCACATTGGGAGAATTTTCTCCCGAGGTGGGGGCCCTGAATGTGGGCCCATGAGCCAGCTGCAAGGAGGAGGAGAGAGACTGCACCTACGGAAGTGTTGGGGTTCCTCCCTCCTGCCATGAGGTCATGGGAGAGGGGACCCTGGGGTAGAGGCATGGCCTGGGCACGGGGTCTCCCTGCTCCCTGCTCACATGTGCCCTAATCCTGTTCAGCACTGCTTATTTTGTGTTGCCCTGTGCCAGGAGGGCCCTGGTTGTGCCGTGATTGCTCAGTTCTTTGGCAGTGCCCCGCCCATGTGGCTGGAGAAGAAAGAGCTCTGCAACTTCTCTCAAGAATCGCTCCCTGTTTCTTTGCACGGGCCTCGCTGTCTATGGATGTTTCAGGAGACCCCACCGAAACACAGAAGGACTCTCAAATTATCCCAGCTTTCTCTGCACAGCGAGAGCTTTTAATATTTAGCATTGTTATCCTTTTCCTGTGTGTTTGTTAAAAAAATAGTTTTTATCTCTTTCACTTTCTTCCCAGGAAAGTTCTTTTTTCCAAAAACCTGGTGGGGGAGGGCTGGGTGTAACCTGCCTTCTATCAGAGGATATTTTCCTCCACATTTGTCCAAACCGGCACAGCCTGTCCTTTCCCTGGGTGTCTGTTGCAGATGGAAGCTGCTGGTGCCATTGTCAGCTTGAAGCACTCTTTTGATGCAAGCAGATGTTGCCAGGTGTGTTCAGCAGCTGTTGCTCAATGCTTATGCCAAGCTATTGTGTTCCTCATGGAACCAAGGAGCCATTGTGACACTGCAGGGGCTGATGGCATCAAGGAGGCAATTGTGACAGTACAGAACCTCCTAGAAACAAGGCTCCATTGTGACACCGTGGGGAATCATGGAATCAAGGAGCCCATTGTGACACGGCTGCATGGAACCAATGGTCCATGGTTACTCGGCGGATTCAAGAAGAGCACGGTGACACCACGCAACATCATGGAACCGTACGTCCATTGTGACACAGCAAGGCCGCATGGAAACAAGGGGACCATTGTGGCAAAGCAGGGCCTAATGGAAGCCTGGAGAGCATTGTGACATTGTGGGGAATCATGGAAACATGGAGAGCATTGTGACACTAAGGAAACTCCTGGAACCAAGATGACCACTGGCACATAATGGAACCTCATGGAAGCAAGCATCCATGATGACTTTGGAGGGCCTCAGGGACCACAGGACCCATTGTGACACAGCAGGACCTGGTGGAACCAAGGAGCCTTTGTGATACTCCAGATCCACATGGAAGCCAGGGTGCACTGAGACACAGCGGGGCCTTGTGGGAACCAAAGACACCTCTGCAAAAAGCAGGCTAGCTCATAGAAGCAAGGAGTCCATTGTTACAACGTAAAAGCTATGGAACCAAGGGACCATTGTGACACTGCGGGGCCTCATGGAACCAAGGAGCCATTGTGACGCAGTGGGGCCTCATGGAATCAAGGAGACCATTGTGACCCAGGTGTTGCATGGGAAGGCAAGGAGCCATTGTGACACTTTGGGCTTCTTCCCTTGAGCTCTGCAGCTGGCTGTCCCAGCCCAGCGCACCATGTGCCACCTGCTCTCCTCAGGGCTCTGCCTGCACACAGCCCCAGGAGAAGTTTTCCTGTTTGCAAGGAAAGAATGGAAAAGCCGGAGCAGGTTTCCTAAACAACAAACCCCACTCAGGAGCCACATGCTCAGTACAGGCTGCGGGGAACGATGTCCCCTTTCTACAAGGGTCAGTGTGAGCAGGAATGAATGATCTCTGGGAGCAGAATTCTCGGAGTCTTTCCACTGAATTCTCTGTCCCTGTGTCTTGGGGTGACTTTATCATGTGTATCCCCCTATTGCTGCTCTATGCCCAGAAGTGAACTTTGTGCATTTCTGTGCCTTTCAACTGAGCCTGAGAGGGGGGAGAGGAAAAAAAAGCCAGACAAACTTCTCAGAGCGTTTGTTCAAGGACACACATACACACTCCTCTGCATCCTGCTTGCAGCAAGAGCAGAGGAAGCAACTTTGTTTCTTTTTAGCCAGTTTTCAGCTCCTTTTCTCTGGGGGGAGATGGAGAGTTGAACTTTGTTTTCCTGGGACTTCGGGGGTTTTTTTTCCCTTCTTCTCTTCTTGACTCTTTCAACATCAGAGCACATTGGGAGAATTTTCTCCCGAGGTGGGGGCCCTGAATGTGGGCCCATGAGCCAGCTGCAAGGAGGAGGAGAGAGACTACACCTACGGAAGTGTTGGGGTTCCTCCCCCCTGCCATGAGGTCATGGGAGAGGGGACCCTGGGGTAGAGGCATGGCCTGGGCACGGGGTCTCCCTGCTCCCTGCTCACATGTGCCCTAATCCTGTTCAGCACTGCTTATTTTGTGTTGCCCTGTGCCAGGAGGGCCCTGGTTGTGCCGTGATTGCTCAGTTCTTTGGCAGTGCCCCGCCCATGTGGCTGGAGAAGAAAGAGCTCTGAAACTTCTCTCAAGAATCGCTCCCTGTTTCTTTGCACGGGCCTCGCTGTCTATGGATGTTTCAGGAGACCCCACCGAAACACGGAAGGACTCTCAAATTATCCCAGCTTTCTCTGCACAGCGAGAGGTTTTAATATTTAGCATTGTTATCCTTTTCCTGTGTGTTTGTTAAAAAAGTAGTTTTTATCTCTTTCACTTTCTTCCCAGGAAAATTCTTTTTTCCCGAAGCTGGTGGGGGAGGGCTGGGTGTAACCTGCCTTCTATCAGAGGATATTTTCCTCCACATTTGTCCAAACCGGCACAGCCTGTCCTTTCCCTGGGTGTCTGTTGCAGATGGAAGCTGCTGGTGCCATTGTCAGCTTGAAGCCCTCTTTTGATGCAAGCAGATGTTGCCAGGTGTGTTCAGCAGCTGTTGCTCAATGCTTATGCCAAGCTATTGTGTTCCTCATGGAACCAAGGAGCCATTGTGACACTGCAGGGGCTGATGGCATCAAGGAGGCAATTGTGACAGTACAGAACCTCCTAGAAACAAGGCTCCATTGTGACACCGTGGGGAATCATGGAATCAAGGAGCCCATTGTGACACGGCTGCATGGAACCAATGGTCCATGGTTACACGGCGGATTCAAGAAGAGCACGGTGACACCACGCAACATCATGGAACCGTACGTCCATTGTGACACAGCAAGGCCGCATGGAAACAAGGGGACCATTGTGGCAAAGCAGGGCCTAATGGAAGCCTGGAGAGCATTGTGACATTGTGGGGAATCATGGAAACATGGAGAGCATTGTGACACTAAGGAAACTCCTGGAACCAAGATGACCACTGGCACATAATGGAACCTCATGGAAGCAAGCATCCACAATGACTTTGGAGGGCCTCAGGGACCACAGGACCCATTGTGACACAGCAGGACCTGGTGGAACCAAGGAGCCTTTGTGATACTCCAGATCCACATGGAAGCCAGGGTGCACTGAGACACAGCGGGGCCTTGTTGGAACCAAAGACACCTCTGCAAAAAGCAGGCTAGCTCATAGAAGCAAGGAGTCCATTGTTACAACGTAAAAGCTATGCAACCAAGGGACCATTGTGACACTGCGGGGCCTCATGGAACCAATTGTCCATGATGACAGTGCGGATCAAAGGAGACCATGGTGACACTGCGGAACCTGATGGAACCAAGGAGCCATTGTGACACAGTGGGGCCTCATGGAATCAAGGAGACCATTGTGACCCAGGTGTTGCATGGGAAGGCAAGGAGCCATTGTGACACTTTGGGCTTCTTCCCTTGAGCTCTGCAGCTGGCTGTCCCAGCCCAGCGCACCATGTGCCACCTGCTCTCCTCAGGGCTCTGCCTGCACACAGCCCCAGGAGAAGTTTTCCTGTTTGCAAGGAAAGAATGGAAAAGCCGGAGCAGGTTTCCTAAACAACAAACCCCACTCAGGAGCCACATGCTCAGTACAGGCTGCCGGGAACGATGTCCCCTTTCTACAAGGGTCAGTGTGAGCAGGAATGAATGATCTCTGGGAGCAGAATTCTCGGAGTCTTTCCACTGAATTCTCTCTCCCTGTGTCTTGGGGTGACTTTATCATGTGTATCCCCTATTGCTGCTCTATGCCCAGAAGTGAACTTTGTGCATTTCTGTGCCTTTCAACTGAGCCTGAGAGGGGGGAGAGGAAAAAAACCGGACAAACTTCTCAGAGCGTTTGTTCAAGGACACACATACACACTCCTCTGCATCCTGCTTGCAGCAAGAGTGGAGGAAGCAACCTTGTTTCTTTTTAGCCAGTTTTCAGCTCCTTTTCTCTGGGGGGAGATGGAGAGTTGAACTTTGTTTTCCTGGGACTTTGGGGGTTGTTTTTCCCTTCTTCTCTTCTTGACTCTTTCAACATCAGAGCACATTGGGAGAATTTTCTCCCGAGGTGGGGGCCCTGAATGTGGGCCCATGAGCCAGCTGCAAGGAGGAGGAGAGAGACTGCACCTACGGAAGTGTTGGGGTTCCTCCCTCCTGCCATGCGGTCATGGGAGAGGGGACCCTGGGGTAGAGGCATGGCCTGGGCACGGGGGGTCTCCCTGCTCCCTGCTCACATGTGCCCTAACCCTGTTCAGCACTGCTTATTTTGTGTTGCCCTGTGTGAGGAGGGCCCTGGTTGTGCCGTGATTGCTCAGTTCTTTGGCAGTGCCCCGCCCATGTGGCTGGAGAAGAAAGAGCTCTGAAACTTCTACCAAGAATCGCTCCCTGTTTCTTTGCACGGGCCTCGCTGTCTATGGATGTTTCAGGAGACCCCACCGAAACACAGAAGGACTCTCAAATTATCCCAGCTTTCTCTGCACAGCGAGAGCTTTAAATATTTAGCATTGTTATCCTTTTCCTGTGTGTTTGTTAAAAAAATAGTTTTTATCTCTTTCACTTTCTTCCCAGGAAAGTTCTTTTTTCCAAAACCTGGTGGGGGAGGGCTGGGTGTAACCTGCCTTCTATCAGAGGATATTTTCCTCCACATTTGTCCAAACCGGCACAGCCTGTCCTTTCCTGGGTCTCTGTTGCAGATGGAAGCTGCTGGTGCCATTGTCAGCTTGAAGCACTCTTTTGATGCAAGCAGATGTTGCCAGGTGTGTTCAGCAGCTGTTGCTCAATGCTTATGCCAAGCTATTGTGTTCCTCATGGAACCAAGGAGCCATTGTGACACTGCAGGGGCTGATGGCATCAAGGAGGCAATTGTGACAGTACAGAACCTCCTAGAAACAAGGCTCCATTGTGACACCGTGGGGAATCATGGAATCAAGGAGCCCATTGTGACACGGCTGCATGGAACCAATGGTCCATGGTTACACGGCGGATTCAAGAAGAGCACGGTGACACCACGCAACATCATGGAACCATAGGTCCATTGTGACACAGCAAGGCCGCATGGAAACAAGGGGACCATTGTGGCAAAGCAGGGCCCAATGGAAGCCTGGAGAGCATTGTGACATTGTGGGGAATCATGGAAACATGGAGAGCATTGTGACACTAAGGAAACTCCTGGAACCAAGATGACCACTGGCTAATAATGGAACCTCATGGAAGCAAGCATCCATGATGACTTTGGAGGGCCTCAGGGACCACAGGACCCATTGTGACACAGCAGGACCTGGTGGAACCAAGGAGCCTTTGTGATACTCCAGATCCACATGGAAGCCAGGGTGCACTGAGACACAGCGGGGCCTTGTTGGAACCAAAGACACCTCTGCAAAAAGCAGGCTAGCTCATAGAAGCAAGGAGTCCATTGTTACAACGTAAAAGCTATGGAACCAAGGGACCATTGTGACACTGCGGGGCCTCATGGAACCAAGGAGCCATTGTGACACAGTGGGGCCTCATGGAATCAAGGAGACCATTGTGACCCAGGTGTTGCATGGGAAGGCAAGGAGCCATTGTGACACTTTGGGCTTCTTCCCTTGAGCTCTGCAGCTGGCTGTCCCAGCCCAGCGCACCATGTGCCACCTGCTCTCCTCAGGGCTCTGCCTGCACACAGCCCCAGGAGAAGTTTTCCTGTTTGCAAGGAAAGAATGGAAAAGCCGGAGCAGGTTTCCTAAACAACAAACCCCACTCAGGAGCCACATGCTCAGTACAGGCTGCGGGGAACGATGTCCCCTTTCTACAAGGGTCAGTGTGAGCAGGAATGAATGATCTCTGGGAGCAGAATTCTCGGAGTCTTTCCACTGAATTCTCTGTCCCTGTGTCTTGGGGTGACTTTATCATGTGTATCCCCCTATTGCTGCTCTATGCCCAGAAGTGAACTTTGTGCATTTCTGTGCCTTTCAACTGAGCCTGAGAGGGGGGAGAGGAAAAAAAAGCCAGACAAACTTCTCAGAGCGTTTGTTCAAGGACACACATACACACTCCTCTGCATCCTGCTTGCAGCAAGAGCAGAGGGAAGCAACTTTGTTTCTTTTTAGCCAGTTTTCAGCTCCTTTTCTCTGGGGGGAGATGGAGAGTTGAACTTTGTTTTCCTGGGACTTCGGGGGTTTTTTTTCCCTTCTTCTCTTCTTGACTCTTTCAACATCAGAGCACATTGGGAGAATTTTCTCCCGAGGTGGGGGCCCTGAATGTGGGCCCATGAGCCAGCTGCAAGGAGGAGGAGAGAGACTACACCTACGGAAGTGTTGGGGTTCCTCCCCCCTGCCATGAGGTCATGGGAGAGGGGACCCTGGGGTAGAGGCATGGCCTGGGCACGGGGTCTCCCTGCTCCCTGCTCACATGTGCCCTAATCCTGTTCAGCACTGCTTATTTTGTGTTGCCCTGTGCCAGGAGGGCCCTGGTTGTGCCGTGATTGCTCAGTTCTTTGGCAGTGCCCCGCCCATGTGGCTGGAGAAGAAAGAGCTCTGAAACTTCTCTCAAGAATCGCTCCCTGTTTCTTTGCACGGGCCTCGCTGTCTATGGATGTTTCAGGAGACCCCACCGAAACACGGAAGGACTCTCAAATTATCCCAGCTTTCTCTGCACAGCGAGAGGTTTTAATATTTAGCATTGTTATCCTTTTCCTGTGTGTTTGTTAAAAAAGTAGTTTTTATCTCTTTCACTTTCTTCCCAGGAAAATTCTTTTTTCCCGAAGCTGGTGGGGGAGGGCTGGGTGTAACCTGCCTTCTATCAGAGGATATTTTCCTCCACATTTGTCCAAACCGGCACAGCCTGTCCTTTCCCTGGGTGTCTGTTGCAGATGGAAGCTGCTGGTGCCATTGTCAGCTTGAAGCCCTCTTTTGATGCAAGCAGATGTTGCCAGGTGTGTTCAGCAGCTGTTGCTCAATGCTTATGCCAAGCTATTGTGTTCCTCATGGAACCAAGGAGCCATTGTGACACTGCAGGGGCTGATGGCATCAAGGAGGCAATTGTGACAGTACAGAACCTCCTAGAAACAAGGCTCCATTGTGACACCGTGGGGAATCATGGAATCAAGGAGCCCATTGTGACACGGCTGCATGGAACCAATGGTCCATGGTTACACGGCGGATTCAAGAAGAGCACGGTGACACCACGCAACATCATGGAACCGTACGTCCATTGTGACACAGCAAGGCCGCATGGAAACAAGGGGACCATTGTGGCAAAGCAGGGCCTAATGGAAGCCTGGAGAGCATTGTGACATTGTGGGGAATCATGGAAACATGGAGAGCATTGTGACACTAAGGAAACTCCTGGAACCAAGATGACCACTGGCACATAATGGAACCTCATGGAAGCAAGCATCCACAATGACTTTGGAGGGCCTCAGGGACCACAGGACCCATTGTGACACAGCAGGACCTGGTGGAACCAAGGAGCCTTTGTGATACTCCGCATCCACATGGAAGCCAGGGTGCACTGAGACACAGCGGGGCCTTGTTGGAACCAAAGACACCTCTGCAAAAAGCAGGCTAGCTCATAGAAGCAAGGAGTCCTTTGTTACAACATCAAACCTATGGAAGCAAGGGACCATTGTGACACTGCGGGGCCTCATGGAACCAATTGTCCATGATGACAGTGCGGATCAAAAGAGACCATGGTGACACTGCGGAACCTGATGGAACCAAGGAGCCATTGTGACACAGTGGGGCCTCATGGAATCAAGGAGACCATTGTGACCCAGGTGTTGCATGGGAAGGCAAGGAGCCATTGTGACACTTTGGGCTTCTTCCCTTGAGCTCTGCAGCTGGCTGTCCCAGCCCAGCGCACCATGTGCCACCTGCTCTCCTCAGGGCTCTGCCTGCACACAGCCCCAGGAGAAGTTTTCCTGTTTGCAAGGAAAGAATGGAAAAGCCGGAGCAGGTTTCCTAAACAACAAACCCCACTCAGGAGCCACATGCTCAGTACAGGCTGCCGGGAACGATGTCCCCTTTCTACAAGGGTCAGTGTGAGCAGGAATGATCTCTGGGAGCAGAATTCTCGGAGTCTTTCCACTGAATTCTCTCTCCCTGTGTCTTGGGGTGACTTTATCATGTGTATCCCCTATTGCTGCTCTATGCCCAGAAGTGAACTTTGTGCATTTCTGTGCCTTTCAACTGAGCCTGAGAGGGGGGAGAGGAAAAAAAACCGGACAAACTTCTCAGAGCGTTTGTTCAAGGACACACATACACACTCCTCTGCATCCTGCTTGCAGCAAGAGCAGAGGGAAGCAACTTTGTTTCTTTTTAGCCAGTTTTCAGCTCCTTTTCTCTGGGGGGAGATGGAGAGTTGAACTTTGTTTTCCTGGGACTTCGGGGGTTTTTTTTCCCTTCTTCTCTTCTTGACTCTTTCAACATCAGAGCACATTGGGAGAATTTTCTCCCGAGGTGGGGGCCCTGAATGTGGGCCCATGAGCCAGCTGCAAGGAGGAGGAGAGAGACTGCACCTACGGAAGTGTTGGGGTTCCTCCCTCCTGCCATGAGGTCATGGGAGAGGGGACCCTGGGGTAGAGGCATGGCCTGGGCACGGGGTCTCCCTGCTCCCTGCTCACATGTGCCCTAATCCTGTTCAGCACTGCTTATTTTGTGTTGCCCTGTGCCAGGAGGGCCCTGGTTGTGCCGTGATTGCTCAGTTCTTTGGCAGTGCCCCGCCCATGTGGCTGGAGAAGAAAGAGCTCTGCAACTTCTCTCAAGAATCGCTCCCTGTTTCTTTGCACGGGCCTCGCTGTCTATGGATGTTTCAGGAGACCCCACCGAAACACAGAAGGACTCTCAAATTATCCCAGCTTTCTCTGCACAGCGAGAGCTTTTAATATTTAGCATTGTTATCCTTTTCCTGTGTGTTTGTTAAAAAAATAGTTTTTATCTCTTTCACTTTCTTCCCAGGAAAGTTCTTTTTTCCAAAAACCTGGTGGGGGAGGGCTGGGTGTAACCTGCCTTCTATCAGAGGATATTTTCCTCCACATTTGTCCAAACCGGCACAGCCTGTCCTTTCCCTGGGTGTCTGTTGCAGATGGAAGCTGCTGGTGCCATTGTCAGCTTGAAGCACTCTTTTGATGCAAGCAGATGTTGCCAGGTGTGTTCAGCAGCTGTTGCTCAATGCTTATGCCAAGCTATTGTGTTCCTCATGGAACCAAGGAGCCATTGTGACACTGCAGGGGCTGATGGCATCAAGGAGGCAATTGTGACAGTACAGAACCTCCTAGAAACAAGGCTCCATTGTGACACCGTGGGGAATCATGGAATCAAGGAGCCCATTGTGACACGGCTGCATGGAACCAATGGTCCATGGTTACTCGGCGGATTCAAGAAGAGCACGGTGACACCACGCAACATCATGGAACCGTACGTCCATTGTGACACAGCAAGGCCGCATGGAAACAAGGGGACCATTGTGGCAAAGCAGGGCCTAATGGAAGCCTGGAGAGCATTGTGACATTGTGGGGAATCATGGAAACATGGAGAGCATTGTGACACTAAGGAAACTCCTGGAACCAAGATGACCACTGGCACATAATGGAACCTCATGGAAGCAAGCATCCATGATGACTTTGGAGGGCCTCAGGGACCACAGGACCCATTGTGACACAGCAGGACCTGGTGGAACCAAGGAGCCTTTGTGATACTCCAGATCCACATGGAAGCCAGGGTGCACTGAGACACAGCGGGGCCTTGTTGGAACCAAAGACACCTCTGCAAAAAGCAGGCTAGCTCATAGAAGCAAGGAGTCCATTGTTACAACGTAAAAGCTATGGAACCAAGGGACCATTGTGACACTGCGGGGCCTCATGGAACCAAGGAGCCATTGTGACACAGTGGGGCCTCATGGAATCAAGGAGACCATTGTGACCCAGGTGTTGCATGGGAAGGCAAGGAGCCATTGTGACACTTTGGGCTTCTTCCCTTGAGCTCTGCAGCTGGCTGTCCCAGCCCAGCGCACCATGTGCCACCTGCTCTCCTCAGGGCTCTGCCTGCACACAGCCCCAGGAGAAGTTTTCCTGTTTGCAAGGAAAGAATGGAAAAGCCGGAGCAGGTTTCCTAAACAAACCCCACTCAGGAGCCACATGCTCAGTACAGGCTGCCGGGAACGATGTCCCCTTTCTACAAGGGTCAGTGTGAGCAGGAATGAATGATCTCTGGGAGCAGAATTCTCGGAGTCTTTCCACTGAATTCTCTGTCCCTGTGTCTTGGGGTGACTTTATCATGTGTATCCCCCTATTGCTGCTCTATGCCCAGAAGTGAACTTTGTGCATTTCTGTGCCTTTCAACTGAGCCTGAGAGGGGGGAGAGGAAAAAAAAGCCAGACAAACTTCTCAGAGCGTTTGTTCAAGGACACACATACACACTCCTCTGCATCCTGCTTGCAGCAAGAGCAGAGGGAAGCAACTTTGTTTCTTTTTAGCCAGTTTTCAGCTCCTTTTCTCTGGGGGGAGATGGAGAGTTGAACTTTGTTTTCCTGGGACTTCGGGGGTTTTTTTTCCCTTCTTCTCTTCTTGACTCTTTCAACATCAGAGCACATTGGGAGAATTTTCTCCCGAGGTGGGGGCCCTGAATGTGGGCCCATGAGCCAGCTGCAAGGAGGAGGAGAGAGACTACACCTACGGAAGTGTTGGGGTTCCTCCCCCCTGCCATGAGGTCATGGGAGAGGGGACCCTGGGGTAGAGGCATGGCCTGGGCACGGGGTCTCCCTGCTCCCTGCTCACATGTGCCCTAATCCTGTTCAGCACTGCTTATTTTGTGTTGCCCTGTGCCAGGAGGGCCCTGGTTGTGCCGTGATTGCTCAGTTCTTTGGCAGTGCCCCGCCCATGTGGCTGGAGAAGAAAGAGCTCTGAAACTTCTCTCAAGAATCGCTCCCTGTTTCTTTGCACGGGCCTCGCTGTCTATGGATGTTTCAGGAGACCCCACCGAAACACAGAAGGACTCTCAAATTATCCCAGCTTTCTCTGCACAGCGAGAGGTTTTAATATTTAGCATTGTTATCCTTTTCCTGTGTGTTTGTTAAAAAAGTAGTTTTTATCTCTTTCACTTTCTTCCCAGGAAAATTCTTTTTTCCCGAAGCTGGTGGGGGAGGGCTGGGTGTAACCTGCCTTCTATCAGAGGATATTTTCCTCCACATTTGTCCAAACCGGCACAGCCTGTCCTTTCCCTGGGTGTCTGTTGCAGATGGAAGCTGCTGGTGCCATTGTCAGCTTGAAGCCCTCTTTTGATGCAAGCAGATGTTGCCAGGTGTGTTCAGCAGCTGTTGCTCAATGCTTATGCCAAGCTATTGTGTTCCTCATGGAACCAAGGAGCCATTGTGACACTGCAGGGGCTGATGGCATCAAGGAGGCAATTGTGACAGTACAGAACCTCCTAGAAACAAGGCTCCATTGTGACACCGTGGGGAATCATGGAATCAAGGAGCCCATTGTGACACGGCTGCATGGAACCAATGGTCCATGGTTACACGGCGGATTCAAGAAGAGCACGGTGACACCACGCAACATCATGGAACCGTACGTCCATTGTGACACAGCAAGGCCGCATGGAAACAAGGGGACCATTGTGGCAAAGCAGGGCCTAATGGAAGCCTGGAGAGCATTGTGACATTGTGGGGAATCATGGAAACATGGAGAGCATTGTGACACTAAGGAAACTCCTGGAACCAAGATGACCACTGGCACATAATGGAACCTCATGGAAGCAAGCATCCACAATGACTTTGGAGGGCCTCAGGGACCACAGGACCCATTGTGACACAGCAGGACCTGGTGGAACCAAGGAGCCTTTGTGATACTCCAGATCCACATGGAAGCCAGGGTGCACTGAGACACAGCGGGGCCTTGTTGGAACCAAAGACACCTCTGCAAAAAGCAGGCTAGCTCATAGAAGCAAGGAGTCCATTGTTACAACGTAAAAGCTATGCAACCAAGGGACCATTGTGACACTGCGGGGCCTCATGGAACCAATTGTCCATGATGACAGTGCGGATCAAAGGAGACCATGGTGACACTGCGGAACCTGATGGAACCAAGGAGCCATTGTGACACAGTGGGGCCTCATGGAATCAAGGAGACCATTGTGACCCAGGTGTTGCATGGGAAGGCAAGGAGCCATTGTGACACTTTGGGCTTCTTCCCTTGAGCTCTGCAGCTGGCTGTCCCAGCCCAGCGCACCATGTGCCACCTGCTCTCCTCAGGGCTCTGCCTGCACACAGCCCCAGGAGAAGTTTTCCTGTTTGCAAGGAAAGAATGGAAAAGCCGGAGCAGGTTTCCTAAACAACAAACCCTACTCAGGAGCCACATGCTCAGTACAGGCTGCCGGGAACGATGTCCCCTTTCTACAAGGGTCAGTGTGAGCAGGAATGAATGATCTCTGGGAGCAGAATTCTCGGAGTCTTTCCACTGAATTCTCTCTCCCTGTGTCTTGGGGTGACTTTATCATGTGTATCCCCTATTGCTGCTCTATGCCCAGAAGTGAACTTTGTGCATTTCTGTGCCTTTCAACTGAGCCTGAGAGGGGGGAGAGGAAAAAAAACCGGACAAACTTCTCAGAGCGTTTGTTCAAGGACACACATACACACTCCTCTGCATCCTGCTTGCAGCAAGAGTGGAGGAAGCAACCTTGTTTCTTTTTAGCCAGTTTTCAGCTCCTTTTCTCTGGGGGGAGATGGAGAGTTGAACTTTGTTTTCCTGGGACTTTGGGGGTTTTTTTTCCCTTCTCCTCTTCTTGACTCTTTCAACATCAGAGCACATTGGGAGAATTTTCTCCCGAGGTGGGGGCCCTGAATGTGGGCCCATGAGCCAGCTGCAAGGAGGAGGAGAGAGACTACACCTACGGAAGTGTTGGGGTTCCTCCCTCCTGCCATGCGGTCATGGGAGAGGGGACCCTGGGGTAGAGGCATGGCCTGGGCACGGGGGTCTCCCTGCTCCGTGCTCACATGTGCCCTAACCCTGTTCAGCACTGCTTATTTTGTGTTGCCCTGTGTGAGGAGGGCCCTGGTTGTGCCGTGATTGCTCAGTTCTTTGGCAGTGCCCCGCCCATGTGGCTGGAGAAGAAAGAGCTCTGCAACTTCTCTCAAGAATCGCTCCCTGTTTCTTTGCACGGGCCTCGCTGTCTATGGATGTTTCAGGAGACCCCACCGAAACACAGAAGGACTCTCAAATTATCCCAGCTTTCTCTGCACAGCGAGAGGTTTTAATATTTAGCATTGTTATCCTTTTCCTGTGTGTTTGTTAAAAAAATAGTTTTTATCTCTTTCACTTTCTTCCCAGGAAAGTTCTTTTTTCCAAAAACCTGGTGGGGGAGGGCTGGGTGTAACCTGCCTTCTATAAGAGGATATTTTCCTCCACATTTGTCCAAACCGGCACAGCCTGTCCTTTCCTGGGTCTCTGTTGCAGATGGAAGCTGCTGGTGCCATTGTCAGCTTGAAGCCCTCTTTTGATGCAAGCAGATGTTGCCAGGTGTGTTCAGCAGCTGTTGCTCAATGCTTATGCCAAGCTATTGTGTTCCTCATGGAACCAAGGAGCCATTGTGACACTGCAGGGGCTGATGGCATCAATGAGGCAATTGTGACAGTACAGAACCTCCTAGAAACAAGGCTCCATTGTGACACCGTGGGGAATCATGGAATCAAGGAGCCCATTGTGACACGGCTGCATGGAACCAATGGTCCATGGTTACACGGCGGATTCAAGAAGAGCACGGTGACACCACGCAACATCATGGAACCATAGGTCCATTGTGACACAGCGGGGCCGCATGGAAACAAGGGGACCATTGTGGCAAAGCAGGGCCCAATGGAAGCCTGGAGAGCATTGTGACATTGTGGGGAATCATGGAAACATGGAGAGCATTGTGACACTAAGGAAACTCCTGGAACCAAGATGACCACTGGCTAATAATGGAACCTCATGGAAGCAAGCATCCATGATGACTTTGGAGGGCCTCAGGGACCACAGGACCCATTGTGACACAGCAGGACCTGGTGGAACCAAGGAGCCTTTGTGATACTCCGCATCCACATGGAAGCCAGGGTGCACTGAGACACAGCGGGGCCTTGTTGGAACCAAAGACACCTCTGCAAAAAGCAGGCTAGCTCATAGAAGCAAGGAGTCCTTTGTTACAACATCAAACCTATGGAAGCAAGGGACCATTGTGACACTGCGGGGCCTCATGGAACCAATTGTCCATGATGACAGTGCGGATCAAAAGAGACCATGGTGACACTGCGGAACCTGATGGAACCAAGGAGCCATTGTGACACAGTGGGGCCTCATGGAATCAAGGAGACCATTGTGACCCAGGTGTTGCATGGGAAGGCAAGGAGCCATTGTGACACTTTGGGCTTCTTCCCTTGAGCTCTGCAGCTGGCTGTCCCAGCCCAGCGCACCATGTGCCACCTGCTCTCCTCAGGGCTCTGCCTGCACACAGCCCCAGGAGAAGTTTTCCTGTTTGCAAGGAAAGAATGGAAAAGCCGGAGCAGGTTTCCTAAACAACAAACCCCACTCAGGAGCCACATGCTCAGTACAGGCTGCCGGGAACGATGTCCCCTTTCTACAAGGGTCAGTGTGAGCAGGAATGATCTCTGGGAGCAGAATTCTCGGAGTCTTTCCACTGAATTCTCTCTCCCTGTGTCTTGGGGTGACTTTATCATGTGTATCCCCTATTGCTGCTCTATGCCCAGAAGTGAACTTTGTGCATTTCTGTGCCTTTCAACTGAGCCTGAGAGGGGGGAGAGGAAAAAAAACCGGACAAACTTCTCAGAGCGTTTGTTCAAGGACACACATACACACTCCTCTGCATCCTGCTTGCAGCAAGAGCAGAGGGAAGCAACTTTGTTTATTTTTAGCCAGTTTTCAGCTCCTTTTCTCTGGGGGGAGATGGAGAGTTGAACTTTGTTTTCCTGGGACTTCGGGGGTTTTTTTTCCCTTCTTCTCTTCTTGACTCTTTCAACATCAGAGCACATTGGGAGAATTTTCTCCCGAGGTGGGGGCCCTGAATGTGGGCCCATGAGCCAGCTGCAAGGAGGAGGAGAGAGACTGCACCTACGGGAGTGTTGGGGTTCCTCCCTCCTGCCATGAGGTCATGGGAGAGGGGACCCTGGGGTAGAGGCATGGCCTGGGCACGGGGTCTCCCTGCTCCCTGCTCACATGTGCCCTAATCCTGTTCAGCACTGCTTATTTTGTGTTGCCCTGTGCCAGGAGGGCCCTGGTTGTGCCGTGATTGCTCAGTTCTTTGGCAGTGCCCCGCCCATGTGGCTGGAGAAGAAAGAGCTCTGCAACTTCTCTCAAGAATCGCTCCCTGTTTCTTTGCACGGGCCTCGCTGTCTATGGATGTTTCAGGAGACCCCACCGAAACACAGAAGGACTCTCAAATTATCCCAGCTTTCTCTGCACAGCGAGAGCTTTTAATATTTAGCATTGTTATCCTTTTCCTGTGTGTTTGTTAAAAAAATAGTTTTTATCTCTTTCACTTTCTTCCCAGGAAAGTTCTTTTTTCCAAAAACCTGGTGGGGGAGGGCTGGGTGTAACCTGCCTTCTATCAGAGGATATTTTCCTCCACATTTGTCCAAACCGGCACAGCCTGTCCTTTCCCTGGGTGTCTGTTGCAGATGGAAGCTGCTGGTGCCATTGTCAGCTTGAAGCACTCTTTTGATGCAAGCAGATGTTGCCAGGTGTGTTCAGCAGCTGTTGCTCAATGCTTATGCCAAGCTATTGTGTTCCTCATGGAACCAAGGAGCCATTGTGACACTGCAGGGGCTGATGGCATCAAGGAGGCAATTGTGACAGTACAGAACCTCCTAGAAACAAGGCTCCATTGTGACACCGTGGGGAATCATGGAATCAAGGAGCCCATTGTGACACGGCTGCATGGAACCAATGGTCCATGGTTACTCGGCGGATTCAAGAAGAGCACGGTGACACCACGCAACATCATGGAACCGTACGTCCATTGTGACACAGCAAGGCCGCATGGAAACAAGGGGACCATTGTGGCAAAGCAGGGCCTAATGGAAGCCTGGAGAGCATTGTGACATTGTGGGGAATCATGGAAACATGGAGAGCATTGTGACACTAAGGAAACTCCTGGAACCAAGATGACCACTGGCACATAATGGAACCTCATGGAAGCAAGCATCCATGATGACTTTGGAGGGCCTCAGGGACCACAGGACCCATTGTGACACAGCAGGACCTGGTGGAACCAAGGAGCCTTTGTGATACTCCAGATCCACATGGAAGCCAGGGTGCACTGAGACACAGCGGGGCCTTGTGGGAACCAAAGACACCTCTGCAAAAAGCAGGCTAGCTCATAGAAGCAAGGAGTCCATTGTTACAACGTAAAAGCTATGGAACCAAGGGACCATTGTGACACTGCGGGGCCTCATGGAACCAAGGAGCCATTGTGACGCAGTGGGGCCTCATGGAATCAAGGAGACCATTGTGACCCAGGTGTTGCATGGGAAGGCAAGGAGCCATTGTGACACTTTGGGCTTCTTCCCTTGAGCTCTGCAGCTGGCTGTCCCAGCCCAGCGCACCATGTGCCACCTGCTCTCCTCAGGGCTCTGCCTGCACACAGCCCCAGGAGAAGTTTTCCTGTTTGCAAGGAAAGAATGGAAAAGCCGGAGCAGGTTTCCTAAACAACAAACCCCACTCAGGAGCCACATGCTCAGTACAGGCTGCGGGGAACGATGTCCCCTTTCTACAAGGGTCAGTGTGAGCAGGAATGAATGATCTCTGGGAGCAGAATTCTCGGAGTCTTTCCACTGAATTCTCTGTCCCTGTGTCTTGGGGTGACTTTATCATGTGTATCCCCCTATTGCTGCTCTATGCCCAGAAGTGAACTTTGTGCATTTCTGTGCCTTTCAACTGAGCCTGAGAGGGGGGAGAGGAAAAAAAAGCCAGACAAACTTCTCAGAGCGTTTGTTCAAGGACACACATACACACTCCTCTGCATCCTGCTTGCAGCAAGAGCAGAGGAAGCAACTTTGTTTCTTTTTAGCCAGTTTTCAGCTCCTTTTCTCTGGGGGGAGATGGAGAGTTGAACTTTGTTTTCCTGGGACTTCGGGGGTTTTTTTTCCCTTCTTCTCTTCTTGACTCTTTCAACATCAGAGCACATTGGGAGAATTTTCTCCCGAGGTGGGGGCCCTGAATGTGGGCCCATGAGCCAGCTGCAAGGAGGAGGAGAGAGACTACACCTACGGAAGTGTTGGGGTTCCTCCCCCCTGCCATGAGGTCATGGGAGAGGGGACCCTGGGGTAGAGGCATGGCCTGGGCACGGGGTCTCCCTGCTCCCTGCTCACATGTGCCCTAATCCTGTTCAGCACTGCTTATTTTGTGTTGCCCTGTGCCAGGAGGGCCCTGGTTGTGCCGTGATTGCTCAGTTCTTTGGCAGTGCCCCGCCCATGTGGCTGGAGAAGAAAGAGCTCTGAAACTTCTCTCAAGAATCGCTCCCTGTTTCTTTGCACGGGCCTCGCTGTCTATGGATGTTTCAGGAGACCCCACCGAAACACGGAAGGACTCTCAAATTATCCCAGCTTTCTCTGCACAGCGAGAGGTTTTAATATTTAGCATTGTTATCCTTTTCCTGTGTGTTTGTTAAAAAAGTAGTTTTTATCTCTTTCACTTTCTTCCCAGGAAAATTCTTTTTTCCCGAAGCTGGTGGGGGAGGGCTGGGTGTAACCTGCCTTCTATCAGAGGATATTTTCCTCCACATTTGTCCAAACCGGCACAGCCTGTCCTTTCCCTGGGTGTCTGTTGCAGATGGAAGCTGCTGGTGCCATTGTCAGCTTGAAGCCCTCTTTTGATGCAAGCAGATGTTGCCAGGTGTGTTCAGCAGCTGTTGCTCAATGCTTATGCCAAGCTATTGTGTTCCTCATGGAACCAAGGAGCCATTGTGACACTGCAGGGGCTGATGGCATCAAGGAGGCAATTGTGACAGTACAGAACCTCCTAGAAACAAGGCTCCATTGTGACACCGTGGGGAATCATGGAATCAAGGAGCCCATTGTGACACGGCTGCATGGAACCAATGGTCCATGGTTACACGGCGGATTCAAGAAGAGCACGGTGACACCACGCAACATCATGGAACCGTACGTCCATTGTGACACAGCAAGGCCGCATGGAAACAAGGGGACCATTGTGGCAAAGCAGGGCCTAATGGAAGCCTGGAGAGCATTGTGACATTGTGGGGAATCATGGAAACATGGAGAGCATTGTGACACTAAGGAAACTCCTGGAACCAAGATGACCACTGGCACATAATGGAACCTCATGGAAGCAAGCATCCACAATGACTTTGGAGGGCCTCAGGGACCACAGGACCCATTGTGACACAGCAGGACCTGGTGGAACCAAGGAGCCTTTGTGATACTCCAGATCCACATGGAAGCCAGGGTGCACTGAGACACAGCGGGGCCTTGTTGGAACCAAAGACACCTCTGCAAAAAGCAGGCTAGCTCATAGAAGCAAGGAGTCCATTGTTACAACGTAAAAGCTATGCAACCAAGGGACCATTGTGACACTGCGGGGCCTCATGGAACCAATTGTCCATGATGACAGTGCGGATCAAAGGAGACCATGGTGACACTGCGGAACCTGATGGAACCAAGGAGCCATTGTGACACAGTGGGGCCTCATGGAATCAAGGAGACCATTGTGACCCAGGTGTTGCATGGGAAGGCAAGGAGCCATTGTGACACTTTGGGCTTCTTCCCTTGAGCTCTGCAGCTGGCTGTCCCAGCCCAGCGCACCATGTGCCACCTGCTCTCCTCAGGGCTCTGCCTGCACACAGCCCCAGGAGAAGTTTTCCTGTTTGCAAGGAAAGAATGGAAAAGCCGGAGCAGGTTTCCTAAACAACAAACCCCACTCAGGAGCCACATGCTCAGTACAGGCTGCCGGGAACGATGTCCCCTTTCTACAAGGGTCAGTGTGAGCAGGAATGAATGATCTCTGGGAGCAGAATTCTCGGAGTCTTTCCACTGAATTCTCTGTCCCTGTGTCTTGGGGTGACTTTATCATGTGTATCCCCTATTGCTGCTCTATGCCCAGAAGTGAACTTTGTGCATTTCTGTGCCTTTCAACTGAGCCTGAGAGGGGGGAGAGGAAAAAAACCGGACAAACTTCTCAGAGCGTTTGTTCAAGGACACACATACACACTCCTCTGCATCCTGCTTGCAGCAAGAGTGGAGGAAGCAACCTTGTTTCTTTTTAGCCAGTTTTCAGCTCCTTTTCTCTGGGGGGAGATGGAGAGTTGAACTTTGTTTTCCTGGGACTTTGGGGGTTGTTTTTCCCTTCTTCTCTTCTTGACTCTTTCAACATCAGAGCACATTGGGAGAATTTTCTCCCGAGGTGGGGGCCCTGAATGTGGGCCCATGAGCCAGCTGCAAGGAGGAGGAGAGAGACTGCACCTACGGAAGTGTTGGGGTTCCTCCCTCCTGCCATGCGGTCATGGGAGAGGGGACCCTGGGGTAGAGGCATGGCCTGGGCACGGGGGGTCTCCCTGCTCCCTGCTCACATGTGCCCTAACCCTGTTCAGCACTGCTTATTTTGTGTTGCCCTGTGTGAGGAGGGCCCTGGTTGTGCCGTGATTGCTCAGTTCTTTGGCAGTGCCCCGCCCATGTGGCTGGAGAAGAAAGAGCTCTGAAACTTCTACCAAGAATCGCTCCCTGTTTCTTTGCACGGGCCTCGCTGTCTATGGATGTTTCAGGAGACCCCACCGAAACACAGAAGGACTCTCAAATTATCCCAGCTTTCTCTGCACAGCGAGAGCTTTAAATATTTAGCATTGTTATCCTTTTCCTGTGTGTTTGTTAAAAAAACAGTTTTTATCTCTTTCACTTTCTTCCCAGGAAAGTTCTTTTTTCCAAAACCTGGTGGGGGAGGGCTGGGTGTAACCTGCCTTCTATCAGAGGATATTTTCCTCCACATTTGTCCAAACCGGCACAGCCTGTCCTTTCCTGGGTCTCTGTTGCAGATGGAAGCTGCTGGTGCCATTGTCAGCTTGAAGCACTCTTTTGATGCAAGCAGATGTTGCCAGGTGTGTTCAGCAGCTGTTGCTCAATGCTTATGCCAAGCTATTGTGTTCCTCATGGAACCAAGGAGCCATTGTGACACTGCAGGGGCTGATGGCATCAATGAGGCAATTGTGACAGTACAGAACCTCCTAGAAACAAGGCTCCATTGTGACACCGTGGGGAATCATGGAATCAAGGAGCCCATTGTGACACGGCTGCATGGAACCAATGGTCCATGGTTACACGGCGGATTCAAGAAGAGCACGGTGACACCACGCAACATCATGGAACCATAGGTCCATTGTGACACAGCAAGGCCGCATGGAAACAAGGGGACCATTGTGGCAAAGCAGGGCCCAATGGAAGCCTGGAGAGCATTGTGACATTGTGGGGAATCATGGAAACATGGAGAGCATTGTGACACTAAGGAAACTCCTGGAACCAAGATGACCACTGGCTAATAATGGAACCTCATGGAAGCAAGCATCCATGATGACTTTGGAGGGCCTCAGGGACCACAGGACCCATTGTGACACAGCAGGACCTGGTGGAACCAAGGAGCCTTTGTGATACTCCAGATCCACATGGAAGCCAGGGTGCACTGAGACACAGCGGGGCCTTGTTGGAACCAAAGACACCTCTGCAAAAAGCAGGCTAGCTCATAGAAGCAAGGAGTCCATTGTTACAACGTAAAAGCTATGGAACCAAGGGACCATTGTGACACTGCGGGGCCTCATGGAACCAAGGAGCCATTGTGACACAGTGGGGCCTCATGGAATCAAGGAGACCATTGTGACCCAGGTGTTGCATGGGAAGGCAAGGAGCCATTGTGACACTTTGGGCTTCTTCCCTTGAGCTCTGCAGCTGGCTGTCCCAGCCCAGCGCACCATGTGCCACCTGCTCTCCTCAGGGCTCTGCCTGCACACAGCCCCAGGAGAAGTTTTCCTGTTTGCAAGGAAAGAATGGAAAAGCCGGAGCAGGTTTCCTAAACAACAAACCCCACTCAGGAGCCACATGCTCAGTACAGGCTGCGGGGAACGATGTCCCCTTTCTACAAGGGTCAGTGTGAGCAGGAATGAATGATCTCTGGGAGCAGAATTCTCGGAGTCTTTCCACTGAATTCTCTCTCCCTGTGTCTTGGGGTGACTTTATCATGTGTATCCCCCTATTGCTGCTCTATGCCCAGAAGTGAACTTTGTGCATTTCTGTGCCTTTCAACTGAGCCTGAGAGGGGGGAGAGGAAAAAAAAGCCAGACAAACTTCTCAGAGCGTTTGTTCAAGGACACACATACACACTCCTCTGCATCCTGCTTGCAGCAAGAGCAGAGGGAAGCAACTTTGTTTCTTTTTAGCCAGTTTTCAGCTCCTTTTCTCTGGGGGGAGATGGAGAGTTGAACTTTGTTTTCCTGGGACTTTGGGGGTTTTTTTTCCCTTCTTCTCTTCTTGACTCTTTCAACATCAGAGCACATTGGGAGAATTTTCTCCCGAGGTGGGGGCCCTGAATGTGGGCCCATGAGCCAGCTGCAAGGAGGAGGAGAGAGACTACACCTACGGAAGTGTTGGGGTTCCTCCCCCCTGCCATGAGGTCATGGGAGAGGGGACCCTGGGGTAGAGGCATGGCCTGGGCACGGGGTCTCCCTGCTCCCTGCTCACATGTGCCCTAATCCTGTTCAGCACTGCTTATTTTGTGTTGCCCTGTGCCAGGAGGGCCCTGGTTGTGCCGTGATTGCTCAGTTCTTTGGCAGTGCCCCGCCCATGTGGCTGGAGAAGAAAGAGCTCTGAAACTTCTCTCAAGAATCGCTCCCTGTTTCTTTGCACGGGCCTCGCTGTCTATGGATGTTTCAGGAGACCCCACCGAAACACGGAAGGACTCTCAAATTATCCCAGCTTTCTCTGCACAGCGAGAGGTTTTAATATTTAGCATTGTTATCCTTTTCCTGTGTGTTTGTTAAAAAAGTAGTTTTTATCTCTTTCACTTTCTTCCCAGGAAAATTCTTTTTTCCCGAAGCTGGTGGGGGAGGGCTGGGTGTAACCTGCCTTCTATCAGAGGATATTTTCCTCCACATTTGTCCAAACCGGCACAGCCTGTCCTTTCCCTGGGTGTCTGTTGCAGATGGAAGCTGCTGGTGCCATTGTCAGCTTGAAGCCCTCTTTTGATGCAAGCAGATGTTGCCAGGTGTGTTCAGCAGCTGTTGCTCAATGCTTATGCCAAGCTATTGTGTTCCTCATGGAACCAAGGAGCCATTGTGACACTGCAGGGGCTGATGGCATCAAGGAGGCAATTGTGACAGTACAGAACCTCCTAGAAACAAGGCTCCATTGTGACACCGTGGGGAATCATGGAATCAAGGAGCCCATTGTGACACGGCTGCATGGAACCAATGGTCCATGGTTACACGGCGGATTCAAGAAGAGCACGGTGACACCACGCAACATCATGGAACCGTACGTCCATTGTGACACAGCAAGGCCGCATGGAAACAAGGGGACCATTGTGGCAAAGCAGGGCCTAATGGAAGCCTGGAGAGCATTGTGACATTGTGGGGAATCATGGAAACATGGAGAGCATTGTGACACTAAGGAAACTCCTGGAACCAAGATGACCACTGGCACATAATGGAACCTCATGGAAGCAAGCATCCACAATGACTTTGGAGGGCCTCAGGGACCACAGGACCCATTGTGACACAGCAGGACCTGGTGGAACCAAGGAGCCTTTGTGATACTCCAGATCCACATGGAAGCCAGGGTGCACTGAGACACAGCGGGGCCTTGTTGGAACCAAAGACACCTCTGCAAAAAGCAGGCTAGCTCATAGAAGCAAGGAGTCCATTGTTACAACGTAAAAGCTATGCAACCAAGGGACCATTGTGACACTGCGGGGCCTCATGGAACCAATTGTCCATGATGACAGTGCGGATCAAAGGAGACCATGGTGACACTGCGGAACCTGATGGAACCAAGGAGCCATTGTGACACAGTGGGGCCTCATGGAATCAAGGAGACCATTGTGACCCAGGTGTTGCATGGGAAGGCAAGGAGCCATTGTGACACTTTGGGCTTCTTCCCTTGAGCTCTGCAGCTGGCTGTCCCAGCCCAGCGCACCATGTGCCACCTGCTCTCCTCAGGGCTCTGCCTGCACACAGCCCCAGGAGAAGTTTTCCTGTTTGCAAGGAAAGAATGGAAAAGCCGGAGCAGGTTTCCTAAACAACAAACCCCACTCAGGAGCCACATGCTCAGTACAGGCTGCGGGGAACGATGTCCCCTTTCTACAAGGGTCAGTGTGAGCAGGAATGAATGATCTCTGGGAGCAGAATTCTCGGAGTCTTTCCACTGAATTCTCTGTCCCTGTGTCTTGGGGTGACTTTATCATGTGTATCCCCTATTGCTGCTCTATGCCCAGAAGTGAACTTTGTGCATTTCTGTGCCTTTCAACTGAGCCTGAGAGGGGGGAGAGGAAAAAAAACCGGACAAACTTCTCAGAGCGTTTGTTCAAGGACACACATACACACTCCTCTGCATCCTGCTTGCAGCAAGAGTGGAGGAAGCAACCTTGTTTCTTTTTAGCCAGTTTTCAGCTCCTTTTCTCTGGGGGGAGATGGAGAGTTGAACTTTGTTTTCCTGGGACTTTGGGGGTTTTTTTTCCCTTCTTCTCTTCTTGACTCTTTCAACATCAGAGCACATTGGGAGAATTTTCTCCCGAGGTGGGGGCCCTGAATGTGGGCCCATGAGCCAGCTGCAAGGAGGAGGAGAGAGACTGCACCTACGGAAGTGTTGGGGTTCCTCCCCCCTGCCATGAGGTCATGGGAGAGGGGACCCTGGGGTAGAGGCATGGCCTGGGCACGGGGTCTCCCTGCTCCCTGCTCACATGTGCCCTAACCCTGTTCAGCACTGCTTATTTTGTGTTGCCCTGTGCCAGGAGGGCCCTGGTTGTGCTGTGATTGCTCAGTTCTTTGGCAGTGCCCCGCCCATGTGGCTGGAGAAGAAAGAGCTCTGAAACTTCTCTCAAGAATCGCTCCCTGTTTCTTTGCACGGGCCTCGCTGTCTATGGATGTTTCAGGAGACCCCACCGAAACACAGAAGGACTCTCAAATTATCCCAGCTTTCTCTGCACAGCGAGAGGTTTTAATATTTAGCATTGTTATCCTTTTCCTGTGTGTTTGTTAAAAAAATAGGTTTTATCTCTTTCACTTTCTTCCCAGGAAAGTTCTTTTTTCCAAAAACCTGGTGGGGGAGGGCTGGGTGTAACCTGCCTTCTATAAGAGGATATTTTCCTCCACATTTGTCCAAACCGGCACAGCCTGTCCTTTCCTGGGTCTCTGTTGCAGATGGAAGCTGCTGGTGCCATTGTCAGCTTGAAGCCCTCTTTTGATGCAAGCAGATGTTGCCAGGTGTGTTCAGCAGCTGTTGCTCAATGCTTATGCCAAGCTATTGTGTTCCTCATGGAACCAAGGAGCCATTGTGACACTGCAGGGGCTGATGGCATCAATGAGGCAATTGTGACAGTACAGAACCTCCTAGAAACAAGGCTCCATTGTGACACCGTGGGGAATCATGGAATCAAGGAGCCCATTGTGACACGGCTGCATGGAACCAATGGTCCATGGTTACACGGCGGATTCAAGAAGAGCACGGTGACACCACGCAACATCATGGAACCATAGGTCCATTGTGACACAGCGGGGCCGCATGGAAACAAGGGGACCATTGTGGCAAAGCAGGGCCCAATGGAAGCCTGGAGAGCATTGTGACATTGTGGGGAATCATGGAAACATGGAGAGCATTGTGACACTAAGGAAACTCCTGGAACCAAGATGACCACTGGCTAATAATGGAACCTCATGGAAGCAAGCATCCATGATGACTTTGGAGGGCCTCAGGGACCACAGGACCCATTGTGACACAGCAGGACCTGGTGGAACCAAGGAGCCTTTGTGATACTCCAGATCCACATGGAAGCCAGGGTGCACTGAGACACAGCGGGGCCTTGTTGGAACCAAAGACACCTCTGCAAAAAGCAGGCTAGCTCATAGAAGCAAGGAGTCCTTTGTTACAACATCAAACCTATGGAAGCAAGGGACCATTGTGACACTGCGGGGCCTCATGGAACCAATTGTCCATGATGACAGTGCGGATCAAAAGAGACCATGGTGACACTGCGGAACCTGATGGAACCAAGGAGCCATTGTGACACAGTGGGGCCTCATGGAATCAAGGAGACCATTGTGACCCAGGTGTTGCATGGGAAGGCAAGGAGCCATTGTGACACTTTGGGCTTCTTCCCTTGAGCTCTGCAGCTGGCTGTCCCAGCCCAGCGCACCATGTGCCACCTGCTCTCCTCAGGGCTCTGCCTGCACACAGCCCCAGGAGAAGTTTTCCTGTTTGCAAGGAAAGAATGGAAAAGCCGGAGCAGGTTTCCTAAACAACAAACCCCACTCAGGAGCCACATGCTCAGTACAGGCTGCCTGGAACGATGTCCCCTTTCTACAAGGGTCAGTGTGAGCAGGAATGATCTCTGGGAGCAGAATTCTCGGAGTCTTTCCACTGAATTCTCTCTCCCTGTGTCTTGGGGTGACTTTATCATGTGTATCCCCTATTGCTGCTCTATGCCCAGAAGTGAACTTTGTGCATTTCTGTGCCTTTCAACTGAGCCTGAGAGGGGGGAGAGGAAAAAAAACCGGACAAACTTCTCAGAGCGTTTGTTCAAGGACACACATACACACTCCTCTGCATCCTGCTTGCAGCAAGAGCAGAGGGAAGCAACTTTGTTTCTTTTTAGCCAGTTTTCAGCTCCTTTTCTCTGGGGGGAGATGGAGAGTTGAACTTTGTTTTCCTGGGACTTCGGGGGTTTTTTTTCCCTTCTTCTCTTCTTGACTCTTTCAACATCAGAGCACATTGGGAGAATTTTCTCCCGAGGTGGGGGCCCTGAATGTGGGCCCATGAGCCAGCTGCAAGGAGGAGGAGAGAGACTGCACCTACGGAAGTGTTGGGGTTCCTCCCTCCTGCCATGAGGTCATGGGAGAGGGGACCCTGGGGTAGAGGCATGGCCTGGGCACGGGGTCTCCCTGCTCCCTGCTCACATGTGCCCTAATCCTGTTCAGCACTGCTTATTTTGTGTTGCCCTGTGCCAGGAGGGCCCTGGTTGTGCCGTGATTGCTCAGTTCTTTGGCAGTGCCCCGCCCATGTGGCTGGAGAAGAAAGAGCTCTGAAACTTCTCTCAAGAATCGCTCCCTGTTTCTTTGCACGGGCCTCGCTGTCTATGGATGTTTCAGGAGACCCCACCGAAACACGGAAGGACTCTCAAATTATCCCAGCTTTCTCTGCACAGCGAGAGCTTTTAATATTTAGCATTGTTATCCTTTTCCTGTGTGTTTGTTAAAAAAATAGTTTTTATCTCTTTCACTTTCTTCCCAGGAAAGTTCTTTTTTCCAAAAACCTGGTGGGGGAGGGCTGGGTGTAACCTGCCTTCTATCAGAGGATATTTTCCTCCACATTTGTCCAAACCGGCACAGCCTGTCCTTTCCCTGGGTGTCTGTTGCAGATGGAAGCTGCTGGTGCCATTGTCAGCTTGAAGCACTCTTTTGATGCAAGCAGATGTTGCCAGGTGTGTTCAGCAGCTGTTGCTCAATGCTTATGCCAAGCTATTGTGTTCCTCATGGAACCAAGGAGCCATTGTGACACTGCAGGGGCTGATGGCATCAAGGAGGCAATTGTGACAGTACAGAACCTCCTAGAAACAAGGCTCCATTGTGACACCGTGGGGAATCATGGAATCAAGGAGCCCATTGTGACACGGCTGCATGGAACCAATGGTCCATGGTTACTCGGCGGATTCAAGAAGAGCACGGTGACACCACGCAACATCATGGAACCGTACGTCCATTGTGACACAGCAAGGCCGCATGGAAACAAGGGGACCATTGTGGCAAAGCAGGGCCTAATGGAAGCCTGGAGAGCATTGTGACATTGTGGGGAATCATGGAAACATGGAGAGCATTGTGACACTAAGGAAACTCCTGGAACCAAGATGACCACTGGCACATAATGGAACCTCATGGAAGCAAGCATCCATGATGACTTTGGAGGGCCTCAGGGACCACAGGACCCATTGTGACACAGCAGGACCTGGTGGAACCAAGGAGCCTTTGTGATACTCCAGATCCACATGGAAGCCAGGGTGCACTGAGACACAGCGGGGCCTTGTTGGAACCAAAGACACCTCTGCAAAAAGCAGGCTAGCTCATAGAAGCAAGGAGTCCATTGTTACAACGTAAAAGCTATGGAACCAAGGGACCATTGTGACACTGCGGGGCCTCATGGAACCAAGGAGCCATTGTGACACAGTGGGGCCTCATGGAATCAAGGAGACCATTGTGACCCAGGTGTTGCATGGGAAGGCAAGGAGCCATTGTGACACTTTGGGCTTCTTCCCTTGAGCTCTGCAGCTGGCTGTCCCAGCCCAGCGCACCATGTGCCACCTGCTCTCCTCAGGGCTCTGCCTGCACACAGCCCCAGGAGAAGTTTTCCTGTTTGCAAGGAAAGAATGGAAAAGCCGGAGCAGGTTTCCTAAACAACAAACCCCACTCAGGAGCCACATGCTCAGTACAGGCTGCCGGGAACGATGTCCCCTTTCTACAAGGGTCAGTGTGAGCAGGAATGAATGATCTCTGGGAGCAGAATTCTCGGAGTCTTTCCACTGAATTCTCTGTCCCTGTGTCTTGGGGTGACTTTATCATGTGTATCCCCCTATTGCTGCTCTATGCCCAGAAGTGAACTTTGTGCATTTCTGTGCCTTTCAACTGAGCCTGAGAGGGGGGAGAGGAAAAAAAAGCCAGACAAACTTCTCAGAGCGTTTGTTCAAGGACACACATACACACTCCTCTGCATCCTGCTTGCAGCAAGAGCAGAGGGAAGCAGCTTTGTTTCTTTTTAGCCAGTTTTCAGCTCCTTTTCTCTGGGGGGAGATGGAGAGTTGAACTTTGTTTTCCTGGGACTTCGGGGGTTTTTTTTCCCTTCTTCTCTTCTTGACTCTTTCAACATCAGAGCACATTGGGAGAATTTTCTCCCGAGGTGGGGGCCCTGAATGTGGGCCCATGAGCCAGCTGCAAGGAGGAGGAGAGAGACTACACCTACGGAAGTGTTGGGGTTCCTCCCCCCTGCCATGAGGTCATGGGAGAGGGGACCCTGGGGTAGAGGCATGGCCTGGGCACGGGGTCTCCCTGCTCCCTGCTCACATGTGCCCTAATCCTGTTCAGCACTGCTTATTTTGTGTTGCCCTGTGCCAGGAGGGCCCTGGTTGTGCCGTGATTGCTCAGTTCTTTGGCAGTGCCCCGCCCATGTGGCTGGAGAAGAAAGAGCTCTGAAACTTCTCTCAAGAATCGCTCCCTGTTTCTTTGCACGGGCCTCGCTGTCTATGGATGTTTCAGGAGACCCCACCGAAACACAGAAGGACTCTCAAATTATCCCAGCTTTCTCTGCACAGCGAGAGGTTTTAATATTTAGCATTGTTATCCTTTTCCTGTGTGTTTGTTAAAAAAGTAGTTTTTATCTCTTTCACTTTCTTCCCAGGAAAATTCTTTTTTCCCGAAGCTGGTGGGGGAGGGCTGGGTGTAACCTGCCTTCTATCAGAGGATATTTTCCTCCACATTTGTCCAAACCGGCACAGCCTGTCCTTTCCCTGGGTGTCTGTTGCAGATGGAAGCTGCTGGTGCCATTGTCAGCTTGAAGCCCTCTTTTGATGCAAGCAGATGTTGCCAGGTGTGTTCAGCAGCTGTTGCTCAATGCTTATGCCAAGCTATTGTGTTCCTCATGGAACCAAGGAGCCATTGTGACACTGCAGGGGCTGATGGCATCAAGGAGGCAATTGTGACAGTACAGAACCTCCTAGAAACAAGGCTCCATTGTGACACCGTGGGGAATCATGGAATCAAGGAGCCCATTGTGACACGGCTGCATGGAACCAATGGTCCATGGTTACACGGCGGATTCAAGAAGAGCACGGTGACACCACGCAACATCATGGAACCGTACGTCCATTGTGACACAGCAAGGCCGCATGGAAACAAGGGGACCATTGTGGCAAAGCAGGGCCTAATGGAAGCCTGGAGAGCATTGTGACATTGTGGGGAATCATGGAAACATGGAGAGCATTGTGACACTAAGGAAACTCCTGGAACCAAGATGACCACTGGCACATAATGGAACCTCATGGAAGCAAGCATCCACAATGACTTTGGAGGGCCTCAGGGACCACAGGACCCATTGTGACACAGCAGGACCTGGTGGAACCAAGGAGCCTTTGTGATACTCCAGATCCACATGGAAGCCAGGGTGCACTGAGACACAGTGGGGCCTTGTTGGAACCAAAGACACCTCTGCAAAAAGCAGGCTAGCTCATAGAAGCAAGGAGTCCATTGTTACAACGTAAAAGCTATGCAACCAAGGGACCATTGTGACACTGCGGGGCCTCATGGAACCAATTGTCCATGATGACAGTGCGGATCAAAGGAGACCATGGTGACACTGCGGAACCTGATGGAACCAAGGAGCCATTGTGACACAGTGGGGCCTCATGGAATCAAGGAGACCATTGTGACCCAGGTGTTGCATGGGAAGGCAAGGAGCCATTGTGACACTTTGGGCTTCTTCCCTTGAGCTCTGCAGCTGGCTGTCCCAGCCCAGCGCACCATGTGCCACCTGCTCTCCTCAGGGCTCTGCCTGCACACAGCCCCAGGAGAAGTTTTCCTGTTTGCAAGGAAAGAATGGAAAAGCCGGAGCAGGTTTCCTAAACAACAAACCCTACTCAGGAGCCACATGCTCAGTACAGGCTGCGGGGAACGATGTCCCCTTTCTACAAGGGTCAGTGTGAGCAGGAATGAATGATCTCTGGGAGCAGAATTCTCGGAGTCTTTCCACTGAATTCTCTCTCCCTGTGTCTTGGGGTGACTTTATCATGTGTATCCCCTATTGCTGCTCTATGCCCAGAAGTGAACTTTGTGCATTTCTGTGCCTTTCAACTGAGCCTGAGAGGGGGGAGAGGAAAAAAAACCGGACAAACTTCTCAGAGCGTTTGTTCAAGGACACACATACACACTCCTCTGCATCCTGCTTGCAGCAAGAGTGGAGGAAGCAACCTTGTTTCTTTTTAGCCAGTTTTCAGCTCCTTTTCTCTGGGGGGAGATGGAGAGTTGAACTTTGTTTTCCTGGGACTTTGGGGGTTTTTTTTCCCTTCTCCTCTTCTTGACTCTTTCAACATCAGAGCACATTGGGAGAATTTTCTCCCGAGGTGGGGGCCCTGAATGTGGGCCCATGAGCCAGCTGCAAGGAGGAGGAGAGAGACTACACCTACGGAAGTGTTGGGGTTCCTCCCTCCTGCCATGCGGTCATGGGAGAGGGGACCCTGGGGTAGAGGCATGGCCTGGGCACGGGGGTCTCCCTGCTCCGTGCTCACATGTGCCCTAACCCTGTTCAGCACTGCTTATTTTGTGTTGCCCTGTGTGAGGAGGGCCCTGGTTGTGCCGTGATTGCTCAGTTCTTTGGCAGTGCCCCGCCCATGTGGCTGGAGAAGAAAGAGCTCTGCAACTTCTCTCAAGAATCGCTCCCTGTTTCTTTGCACGGGCCTCGCTGTCTATGGATGTTTCAGGAGACCCCACCGAAACACAGAAGGACTCTCAAATTATCCCAGCTTTCTCTGCACAGCGAGAGGTTTTAATATTTAGCATTGTTATCCTTTTCCTGTGTGTTTGTTAAAAAAATAGTTTTTATCTCTTTCACTTTCTTCCCAGGAAAGTTCTTTTTTCCAAAAACCTGGTGGGGGAGGGCTGGGTGTAACCTGCCTTCTATCAGAGGATATTTTCCTCCACATTTGTCCAAACCGGCACAGCCTGTCCTTTCCTGGGTCTCTGTTGCAGATGGAAGCTGCTGGTGCCATTGTCAGCTTGAAGCCCTCTTTTGATGCAAGCAGATGTTGCCAGGTGTGTTCAGCAGCTGTTGCTCAATGCTTATGCCAAGCTATTGTGTTCCTCATGGAACCAAGGAGCCATTGTGACACTGCAGGGGCTGATGGCATCAAGGAGGCAATTGTGACAGTACAGAACCTCCTAGAAACAAGGCTCCATTGTGACACCGTGGGGAATCATGGAATCAAGGAGCCCATTGTGACACGGCTGCATGGAACCAATGGTCCATGGTTACACGGCGGATTCAAGAAGAGCACGGTGACACCACGCAACATCATGGAACCGTACGTCCATTGTGACACAGCAAGGCCGCATGGAAACAAGGGGACCATTGTGGCAAAGCAGGGCCTAATGGAAGCCTGGAGAGCATTGTGACATTGTGGGGAATCATGGAAACATGGAGAGCATTGTGACACTAAGGAAACTCCTGGAACCAAGATGACCACTGGCACATAATGGAACCTCATGGAAGCAAGCATCCACAATGACTTTGGAGGGCCTCAGGGACCACAGGACCCATTGTGACACAGCAGGACCTGGTGGAACCAAGGAGCCTTTGTGATACTCCAGATCCACATGGAAGCCAGGGTGCACTGAGACACAGCGGGGCCTTGTTGGAACCAAAGACACCTCTGCAAAAAGCAGGCTAGCTCATAGAAGCAAGGAGTCCATTGTTACAACGTAAAAGCTATGGAACCAAGGGACCATTGTGACACTGCGGGGCCTCATGGAACCAATTGTCCATGATGACAGTGCGGATCAAAGGAGACCATGGTGACACTGCGGAACCTGATGGAACCAAGGAGCCATTGTGACACAGTGGGGCCTCATGGAATCAAGGAGACCATTGTGACCCAGGTGTTGCATGGGAAGGCAAGGAGCCATTGTGACACTTTGGGCTTCTTCCCTTGAGCTCTGCAGCTGGCTGTCCCAGCCCAGCGCACCATGTGCCACCTGCTCTCCTCAGGGCTCTGCCTGCACACAGCCCCAGGAGAAGTTTTCCTGTTTGCAAGGAAAGAATGGAAAAGCCGGAGCAGGTTTCCTAAACAACAAACCCTACTCAGGAGCCACATGCTCAGTACAGGCTGCCGGGAACGATGTCCCCTTTCTACAAGGGTCAGTGTGAGCAGGAATGAATGATCTCTGGGAGCAGAATTCTCGGAGTCTTTCCACTGAATTCTCTCTCCCTGTGTCTTGGGGTGACTTTATCATGTGTATCCCCTATTGCTGCTCTATGCCCAGAAGTGAACTTTGTGCATTTCTGTGCCTTTCAACTGAGCCTGAGAGGGGGGAGAGGAAAAAAAACCGGACAAACTTCTCAGAGCGTTTGTTCAAGGACACACATACACACTCCTCTGCATCCTGCTTGCAGCAAGAGTGGAGGAAGCAACCTTGTTTCTTTTTAGCCAGTTTTCAGCTCCTTTTCTCTGGGGGGAGATGGAGAGTTGAACTTTGTTTTCCTGGGACTTTGGGGGTTTTTTTTCCCTTCTCCTCTTCTTGACTCTTTCAACATCAGAGCACATTGGGAGAATTTTCTCCCGAGGTGGGGGCCCTGAATGTGGGCCCATGAGCCAGCTGCAAGGAGGAGGAGAGAGACTACACCTACGGAAGTGTTGGGGTTCCTCCCTCCTGCCATGCGGTCATGGGAGAGGGGACCCTGGGGTAGAGGCATGGCCTAGGCACGGGGGGTCTCCCTGCTCCCTGCTCACATGTGCCCTAACCCTGTTCAGCACTGCTTATTTTGTGTTGCCCTGTGTGAGGAGGGCCCTGGTTGTGCCGTGATTGCTCAGTTCTTTGGCAGTGCCCCGCCCATGTGGCTGGAGAAGAAAGAGCTCTGCAACTTCTCTCAAGAATCGCTCCCTGTTTCTTTGCACGGGCCTCGCTGTCTATGGATGTTTCAGGAGACCCCACCGAAACACAGAAGGACTCTCAAATTATCCCAGCTTTCTCTGCACAGCGAGAGGTTTTAATATTTAGCATTGTTATCCTTTTCCTGTGTGTTTGTTAAAAAAATAGTTTTTATCTCTTTCACTTTCTTCCCAGGAAAGTTCTTTTTTCCAAAAACCTGGTGGGGGAGGGCTGGGTGTAACCTGCCTTCTATCAGAGGATATTTTCCTCCACATTTGTCCAAACCGGCACAGCCTGTCCTTTCCTGGGTCTCTGTTGCAGATGGAAGCTGCTGGTGCCATTGTCAGCTTGAAGCCCTCTTTTGATGCAAGCAGATGTTGCCAGGTGTGTTCAGCAGCTGTTGCTCAATGCTTATGCCAAGCTATTGTGTTCCTCATGGAACCAAGGAGCCATTGTGACACTGCAGGGGCTGATGGCATCAAGGAGGCAATTGTGACAGTACAGAACCTCCTAGAAACAAGGCTCCATTGTGACACCGTGGGGAATCATGGAATCAAGGAGCCCATTGTGACACGGCTGCATGGAACCAATGGTCCATGGTTACACGGCGGATTCAAGAAGAGCACGGTGACACCACGCAACATCATGGAACCGTACGTCCATTGTGACACAGCAAGGCCGCATGGAAACAAGGGGACCATTGTGGCAAAGCAGGGCCTAATGGAAGCCTGGAGAGCATTGTGACATTGTGGGGAATCATGGAAACATGGAGAGCATTGTGACACTAAGGAAACTCCTGGAACCAAGATGACCACTGGCACATAATGGAACCTCATGGAAGCAAGCATCCATGATGACTTTGGAGGGCCTCAGGGACCACAGGACCCATTGTGACACAGCAGGACCTGGTGGAACCAAGGAGCCTTTGTGATACTCCAGATCCACATGGAAGCCAGGGTGCACTGAGACACAGTGGGGCCTTGTTGGAACCAAAGACACCTCTGCAAAAAGCAGGCTAGCTCATAGAAGCAAGGAGTCCTTTGTTACAACATCAAACCTATGGAAGCAAGGGACCATTGTGACACTGCGGGGCCTCATGGAACCAATTGTCCATGATGACAGTGCGGATCAAAAGAGACCATGGTGACACTGCGGAACCTGATGGAACCAAGGAGCCATTGTGACACAGTGGGGCCTCATGGAATCAAGGAGACCATTGTGACCCAGGTGTTGCATGGGAAGGCAAGGAGCCATTGTGACACTTTGGGCTTCTTCCCTTGAGCTCTGCAGCTGGCTGTCCCAGCCCAGCGCACCATGTGCCACCTGCTCTCCTCAGGGCTCTGCCTGCACACAGCCCCAGGAGAAGTTTTCCTGTTTGCAAGGAAAGAATGGAAAAGCCGGAGCAGGTTTCCTAAACAACAAACCCCACTCAGGAGCCACATGCTCAGTACAGGCTGCCGGGAACGATGTCCCCTTTCTACAAGGGTCAGTGTGAGCAGGAATGAATGATCTCTGGGAGCAGAATTCTCGGAGTCTTTCCACTGAATTCTCTCTCCCTGTGTCTTGGGGTGACTTTATCATGTGTATCCCCTATTGCTGCTCTATGCCCAGAAGTGAACTTTGTGCATTTCTGTGCCTTTCAACTGAGCCTGAGAGGGGGGAGAGGAAAAAAAACCGGACAAACTTCTCAGAGCGTTTGTTCAAGGACACACATACACACTCCTCTGCATCCTGCTTGCAGCAAGAGTGGAGGAAGCAACCTTGTTTCTTTTTAGCCAGTTTTCAGCTCCTTTTCTCTGGGGGGAGATGGAGAGTTGAACTTTGTTTTCCTGGGACTTTGGGGGTTTTTTTTCCCTTCTCCTCTTCTTGACTCTTTCAACATCAGAGCACATTGGGAGAATTTTCTCCCGAGGTGGGGGCCCTGAATGTGGGCCCATGAGCCAGCTGCAAGGAGGAGGAGAGAGACTACACCTACGGAAGTGTTGGGGTTCCTCCCTCCTGCCATGCGGTCATGGGAGAGGGGACCCTGGGGTAGAGGCATGGCCTGGGCACGGGGTCTCCCTGCTCCCTGCTCACATGTGCCCTAATCCTGTTCAGCACTGCTTATTTTGTGTTGCCCTGTGCCAGGAGGGCCCTGGTTGTGCCGTGATTGCTCAGTTCTTTGGCAGTGCCCCGCCCATGTGGCTGGAGAAGAAAGAGCTCTGAAACTTCTCTCAAGAATCGCTCCCTGTTTCTTTGCACGGGCCTCGCTGTCTATGGATGTTTCAGGAGACCCCACCGAAACACAGAAGGACTCTCAAATTATCCCAGCTTTCTCTGCACAGCGAGAGGTTTTAATATTTAGCATTGTTATCCTTTTCCTGTGTGTTTGTTAAAAAAATAGTTTTTATCTCTTTCACTTTCTTCCCAGGAAAGTTCTTTTTTCCAAAAACCTGGTGGGGGAGGGCTGGGTGTAACCTGCCTTCTATCAGAGGATATTTTCCTCCACATTTGTCCAAACCGGCACAGCCTGTCCTTTCCTGGGTCTCTGTTGCAGATGGAAGCTGCTGGTGCCATTGTCAGCTTGAAGCACTCTTTTGATGCAAGCAGATGTTGCCAGGTGTGTTCAGCAGCTGTTGCTCAATGCTTATGCCAAGCTATTGTGTTCCTCATGGAACCAAGGAGCCATTGTGACACTGCAGGGGCTGATGGCATCAAGGAGGCAATTGTGACAGTACAGAACCTCCTAGAAACAAGGCTCCATTGTGACACCGTGGGGAATCATGGAATCAAGGAGCCCATTGTGACACGGCTGCATGGAACCAATGGTCCATGGTTACACGGCGGATTCAAGAAGAGCACGGTGACACCACGCAACATCATGGAACCGTACGTCCATTGTGACACAGCAAGGCCGCATGGAAACAAGGGGACCATTGTGGCAAAGCAGGGCCTAATGGAAGCCTGGAGAGCATTGTGACATTGTGGGGAATCATGGAAACATGGAGAGCATTGTGACACTAAGGAAACTCCTGGAACCAAGATGACCACTGGCACATAATGGAACCTCATGGAAGCAAGCATCCATGATGACTTTGGAGGGCCTCAGGGACCACAGGACCCATTGTGACACAGCAGGACCTGGTGGAACCAAGGAGCCTTTGTGATACTCCAGATCCACATGGAAGCCAGGGTGCAGTGAGACACAGTGGGGCCTTGTTGGAACCAAAGACACCTCTGCAAAAAGCAGGCTAGCTCATAGAAGCAAGGAGTCCTTTGTTACAACATCAAACCTATGGAAGCAAGGGACCATTGTGACACTGCGGGGCCTCATGGAACCAATTGTCCATGATGACAGTGCGGATCAAAAGAGACCATGGTGACACTGCGGAACCTGATGGAACCAAGGAGCCATTGTGACACAGTGGGGCCTCATGGAATCAAGGAGACCATTGTGACCCAGGTGTTGCATGGGAAGGCAAGGAGCCATTGTGACACTTTGGGCTTCTTCCCTTGAGCTCTGCAGCTGGCTGTCCCAGCCCAGCGCACCATGTGCCACCTGCTCTCCTCAGGGCTCTGCCTGCACACAGCCCCAGGAGAAGTTTTCCTGTTTGCAAGGAAAGAATGGAAAAGCCGGAGCAGGTTTCCTAAACAACAAACCCCACTCAGGAGCCACATGCTCAGTACAGGCTGCCTGGAACGATGTCCCCTTTCTACAAGGGTCAGTGTGAGCAGGAATGAATGATCTCTGGGAGCAGAATTCTCGGAGTCTTTCCACTGAATTCTCTCTCCCTGTGTCTTGGGGTGACTTTATCATGTGTATCCCCCTATTGCTGCTCTATGCCCAGAAGTGAACTTTGTGCATTTCTGTGCCTTTCAACTGAGCCTGAGAGGGGGGAGAGGAAAAAAAAGCCAGACAAACTTCTCAGAGCGTTTGTTCAAGGACACACATACACACTCCTCTGCATCCTGCTTGCAGCAAGAGCAGAGGGAAGCAACTTTGTTTCTTTTTAGCCAGTTTTCAGCTCCTTTTCTCTGGGGGGAGATGGAGAGTTGAACTTTGTTTTCCTGGGACTTCGGGGGTTTTTTTTCCCTTCTTCTCTTCTTGACTCTTTCAACATCAGAGCACATTGGGAGAATTTTCTCCCGAGGTGGGGGCCCTGAATGTGGGCCCATGAGCCAGCTGCAAGGAGGAGGAGAGAGACTACACCTACGGAAGTGTTGGGGTTCCTCCCCCCTGCCATGAGGTCATGGGAGAGGGGACCCTGGGGTAGAGGCATGGCCTGGGCACGGGGTCTCCCTGCTCCCTGCTCACATGTGCCCTAATCCTGTTCAGCACTGCTTATTTTGTGTTGCCCTGTGTGAGGAGGGCCCTGCTTGTGCTGTGATTGCTCAGTTCTTTGGCAGTGCCCCGCCCATGTGGCTGGAGAAGAAAGAGCTCTGAAACTTCTCTCAAGAATCGCTCCCTGTTTCTTTGCACGGGCCTCGCTGTCTATGGATGTTTCAGGAGACCCCACCGAAACACGGAAGGACTCTCAAATTATCCCAGCTTTCTCTGCACAGCGAGAGCTTTTAATATTTAGCATTGTTATCCTTTTCCTGTGTGTTTGTTAAAAAAATAGTTTTTATCTCTTTCACTTTCTTCCCAGGAAAGTTCTTTTTTCCAAAAACCTGGTGGGGGAGGGCTGGGTGTAACCTGCCTTCTATCAGAGGATATTTTCCTCCACATTTGTCCAAACCGGCACAGCCTGTCCTTTCCCTGGGTGTCTGTTGCAGATGGAAGCTGCTGGTGCCATTGTCAGCTTGAAGCCCTCTTTTGATGCAAGCAGATGTTGCCAGGTGTGTTCAGCAGCTGTTGCTCAATGCTTATGCCAAGCTCTTGTGTTCCTCATGGAACCAAGGAGCCATTGTGACACTGCAGGGGCTGATGGCATCAATGAGGCAATTGTGACAGTACAGAACCTCCTAGAAACAAGGCTCCATTGTGACACCGTGGGGAATCATGGAATCAAGGAGCCCATTGTGACACGGCTGCATGGAACCAATGGTCCATGGTTACACGGCGGATTCAAGAAGAGCACGGTGACACCACGCAACATCATGGAACCGTACGTCCATTGTGACACAGCAAGGCCGCATGGAAACAAGGGGACCATTGTGGCAAAGCAGGGCCTAATGGAAGCCTGGAGAGCATTGTGACATTGTGGGGAATCATGGAAACATGGAGAGCATTGTGACACTAAGGAAACTCCTGGAACCAAGATGACCACTGGCACATAATGGAACCTCATGGAAGCAAGCATCCATGATGACTTTGGAGGGCCTCAGGGACCACAGGACCCATTGTGACACAGCAGGACCTGGTGGAACCAAGGAGCCTTTGTGATACTCCACATCCACATGGAAGCCAGGGTGCACTGAGACACAGTGGGGCCTTGTTGGAACCAAAGACACCTCTGCAAAAAGCAGGCTAGCTCATAGAAGCAAGGAGTCCATTGTTACAACGTAAAAGCTATGGAACCAAGGGACCATTGTGACACTGCGGGGCCTCATGGAACCAAGGAGCCATTGTGACACAGTGGGGCCTCATGGAATCAAGGAGACCATTGTGACCCAGGTGTTGCATGGGAAGGCAAGGAGCCATTGTGACACTTTGGGCTTCTTCCCTTGAGCTCTGCAGCTGGCTGTCCCAGCCCAGCGCACCATGTGCCACCTGCTCTCCTCAGGGCTCTGCCTGCACACAGCCCCAGGAGAAGTTTTCCTGTTTGCAAGGAAAGAATGGAAAAGCCGGAGCAGGTTTCCTAAACAACAAACCCCACTCAGGAGCCACATGCTCAGTACAGGCTGCCGGGAACGATGTCCCCTTTCTACAAGGGTCAGTGTGAGCAGGAATGAATGATCTCTGGGAGCAGAATTCTCGGAGTCTTTCCACTGAATTCTCTGTCCCTGTGTCTTGGGGTGACTTTATCATGTGTATCCCCCTATTGCTGCTCTATGCCCAGAAGTGAACTTTGTGCATTTCTGTGCCTTTCAACTGAGCCTGAGAGGGGGGAGAGGAAAAAAAAGCCAGACAAACTTCTCAGAGCGTTTGTTCAAGGACACACATACACACTCCTCTGCATCCTGCTTGCAGCAAGAGCAGAGGGAAGCAACTTTGTTTCTTTTTAGCCAGTTTTCAGCTCCTTTTCTCTGGAGGGAGATGGAGAGTTGAACTTTGTTTTCCTGGGACTTCGGGGGTTTTTTTTCCCTTCTTCTCTTCTTGACTCTTTCAACATCAGACCACATTGGGAGAATTTTCTCCCGAGGTGGGGGCCCTGAATGTGGGCCCATGAGCCAGCTGCAAGGAGGAGGAGAGAGACTACACCTACGGAAGTGTTGGGGTTCCTCCCCCCTGCCATGAGGTCATGGGAGAGGGGACCCTGGGGTAGAGGCATGGCCTGGGCACGGGGTCTCCCTGCTCCCTGCTCACATGTGCCCTAACCCTGTTCAGCACTGCTTATTTTGTGTTGCCCTGTGCCAGGAGGGCCCTGGTTGTGCCGTGATTGCTCAGTTCTTTGGCAGTGCCCCGCCCATGTGGCTGGAGAAGAAAGAGCTCTGAAACTTCTCTCAAGAATCGCTCCCTGTTTCTTTGCACAGGCCTCGCTGTCTATGGATGTTTCAGGAGACCCCACCGAAACACGGAAGGACTCTCAAATTATCCCAGCTTTCTCTGCACAGCGAGAGGTTTTAATATTTAGCATTGTTATCCTTTTCCTGTGTGTTTGTTAAAAAAGTAGTTTTTATCTCTTTCACTTTCTTCCCAGGAAAATTCTTTTTTCCCGAAGCTGGTGGGGGAGGGCTGGGTGTAACCTGCCTTCTATCAGAGGATATTTTCCTCCACATTTGTCCAAACCGGCACAGCCTGTCCTTTCCCTGGGTGTCTGTTGCAGATGGAAGCTGCTGGTGCCATTGTCAGCTTGAAGCCCTCTTTTGATGCAAGCAGATGTTGCCAGGTGTGTTCAGCAGCTGTTGCTCAATGCTTATGCCAAGCTATTGTGTTCCTCATGGAACCAAGGAGCCATTGTGACACTGCAGGGGCTGATGGCATCAAGGAGGCAATTGTGACAGTACAGAACCTCCTAGAAACAAGGCTCCATTGTGACACCGTGGGGAATCATGGAATCAAGGAGCCCATTGTGACACGGCTGCATGGAACCAATGGTCCATGGTTACACGGCGGATTCAAGAAGAGCACGGTGACACCACGCAACATCATGGAACCGTACGTCCATTGTGACACAGCAAGGCCGCATGGAAACAAGGGGACCATTGTGGCAAAGCAGGGCCTAATGGAAGCCTGGAGAGCATTGTGACATTGTGGGGAATCATGGAAACATGGAGAGCATTGTGACACTAAGGAAACTCCTGGAACCAAGATGACCACTGGCACATAATGGAACCTCATGGAAGCAAGCATCCACAATGACTTTGGAGGGCCTCAGGGACCACAGGACCCATTGTGACACAGCAGGACCTGGTGGAACCAAGGAGCCTTTGTGATACTCCAGATCCACATGGAAGCCAGGGTGCACTGAGACACAGCGGGGCCTTGTTGGAACCAAAGACACCTCTGCAAAAAGCAGGCTAGCTCATAGAAGCAAGGAGTCCATTGTTACAACGTAAAAGCTATGCAACCAAGGGACCATTGTGACACTGCGGGGCCTCATGGAACCAATTGTCCATGATGACAGTGCGGATCAAAAGAGACCATGGTGACACTGCGGAACCTGATGGAACCAAGGAGCCATTGTGACACAGTGGGGCCTCATGGAATCAAGGAGACCATTGTGACCCAGGTGTTGCATGGGAAGGCAAGGAGCCATTGTGACACTTTGGGCTTCTTCCCTTGAGCTCTGCAGCTGGCTGTCCCAGCCCAGCGCACCATGTGCCACCTGCTCTCCTCAGGGCTCTGCCTGCACACAGCCCCAGGAGAAGTTTTCCTGTTTGCAAGGAAAGAATGGAAAAGCCGGAGCAGGTTTCCTAAACAACAAACCCCACTCAGGAGCCACATGCTCAGTACAGGCTGCCTGGAACGATGTCCCCTTTCTACAAGGGTCAGTGTGAGCAGGAATGATCTCTGGGAGCAGAATTCTCGGAGTCTTTCCACTGAATTCTCTCTCCCTGTGTCTTGGGGTGACTTTATCATGTGTATCCCCTATTGCTGCTCTATGCCCAGAAGTGAACTTTGTGCATTTCTGTGCCTTTCAACTGAGCCTGAGAGGGGGGAGAGGAAAAAAAACCGGACAAACTTCTCAGAGCGTTTGTTCAAGGACACACATACACACTCCTCTGCATCCTGCTTGCAGCAAGAGCAGAGGGAAGCAACTTTGTTTCTTTTTAGCCAGTTTTCAGCTCCTTTTCTCTGGGGGGAGATGGAGAGTTGAACTTTGTTTTCCTGGGACTTTGGGGGTTGTTTTTCCCTTCTTCTCTTCTTGACTCTTTCAACATCAGAGCACATTGGGAGAATTTTCTCCCGAGGTGGGGGCCCTGAATGTGGGCCCATGAGCCAGCTGCAAGGAGGAGGAGAGAGACTGCACCTACGGAAGTGTTGGGGTTCCTCCCTCCTGCCATGCGGTCATGGGAGAGGGGACCCTGGGGTAGAGGCATGGCCTGGGCACGGGGGGTCTCCCTGCTCCCTGCTCACATGTGCCCTAACCCTGTTCAGCACTGCTTATTTTGTGTTGCCCTGTGTGAGGAGGGCCCTGGTTGTGCCGTGATTGCTCAGTTCTTTGGCAGTGCCCCGCCCATGTGGCTGGAGAAGAAAGAGCTCTGAAACTTCTACCAAGAATCGCTCCCTGTTTCTTTGCACGGGCCTCGCTGTCTATGGATGTTTCAGGAGACCCCACCGAAACACAGAAGGACTCTCAAATTATCCCAGCTTTCTCTGCACAGCGAGAGCTTTAAATATTTAGCATTGTTATCCTTTTCCTGTGTGTTTGTTAAAAAAATAGTTTTTATCTCTTTCACTTTCTTCCTAGGAAAGTTCTTTTTTCCAAAACCTGGTGGGGGAGGGCTGGGTGTAACCTGCCTTCTATCAGAGGATATTTTCCTCCACATTTGTCCAAACCGGCACAGCCTGTCCTTTCCTGGGTCTCTGTTGCAGATGGAAGCTGCTGGTGCCATTGTCAGCTTGAAGCCCTCTTTTGATGCAAGCAGATGTTGCCAGGTGTGTTCAGCAGCTGTTGCTCAATGCTTATGCCAAGCTATTGTGTTCCTCATGGAACCAAGGAGCCATTGTGACACTGCAGGGGCTGATGGCATCAATGAGGCAATTGTGACAGTACAGAACCTCCTAGAAACAAGGCTCCATTGTGACACCGTGGGGAATCATGGAATCAAGGAGCCCATTGTGACACGGCTGCATGGAACCAATGGTCCATGGTTACACGGCGGATTCAAGAAGAGCACGGTGACACCACGCAACATCATGGAACCGTACGTCCATTGTGACACAGCAAGGCCGCATGGAAACAAGGGGACCATTGTGGCAAAGCAGGGCCTAATGGAAGCCTGGAGAGCATTGTGACATTGTGGGGAATCATGGAAACATGGAGAGCATTGTGACACTAAGGAAACTCCTGGAACCAAGATGACCACTGGCACATAATGGAACCTCATGGAAGCAAGCATCCACAATGACTTTGGAGGGCCTCAGGGACCACAGGACCCATTGTGACACAGCAGGACCTGGTGGAACCAAGGAGCCTTTGTGATACTCCAGATCCACATGGAAGCCAGGGTGCACTGAGACACAGCGGGGCCTTGTTGGAACCAAAGACACCTCTGCAAAAAGCAGGCTAGCTCATAGAAGCAAGGAGTCCATTGTTACAACGTAAAAGCTATGCAACCAAGGGACCATTGTGACACTGCGGGGCCTCATGGAACCAATTGTCCATGATGACAGTGCGGATCAAAAGAGACCATGGTGACACTGCGGAACCTGATGGAACCAAGGAGCCATTGTGACACAGTGGGGCCTCATGGAATCAAGGAGACCATTGTGACCCAGGTGTTGCATGGGAAGGCAAGGAGCCATTGTGACACTTTGGGCTTCTTCCCTTGAGCTCTGCAGCTGGCTGTCCCAGCCCAGCGCACCATGTGCCACCTGCTCTCCTCAGGGCTCTGCCTGCACACAGCCCCAGGAGAAGTTTTCCTGTTTGCAAGGAAAGAATGGAAAAGCCGGAGCAGGTTTCCTAAACAACAAACCCCACTCAGGAGCCACATGCTCAGTACAGGCTGCCTGGAACGATGTCCCCTTTCTACAAGGGTCAGTGTGAGCAGGAATGATCTCTGGGAGCAGAATTCTCGGAGTCTTTCCACTGAATTCTCTCTCCCTGTGTCTTGGGGTGACTTTATCATGTGTATCCCCTATTGCTGCTCTATGCCCAGAAGTGAACTTTGTGCATTTCTGTGCCTTTCAACTGAGCCTGAGAGGGGGGAGAGGAAAAAAAACCGGACAAACTTCTCAGAGCGTTTGTTCAAGGACACACATACACACTCCTCTGCATCCTGCTTGCAGCAAGAGCAGAGGGAAGCAACTTTGTTTCTTTTTAGCCAGTTTTCAGCTCCTTTTCTCTGGGGGGAGATGGAGAGTTGAACTTTGTTTTCCTGGGACTTTGGGGGTTGTTTTTCCCTTCTTCTCTTCTTGACTCTTTCAACATCAGAGCACATTGGGAGAATTTTCTCCCGAGGTGGGGGCCCTGAATGTGGGCCCATGAGCCAGCTGCAAGGAGGAGGAGAGAGACTGCACCTACGGAAGTGTTGGGGTTCCTCCCTCCTGCCATGCGGTCATGGGAGAGGGGACCCTGGGGTAGAGGCATGGCCTGGGCACGGGGGGTCTCCCTGCTCCCTGCTCACATGTGCCCTAACCCTGTTCAGCACTGCTTATTTTGTGTTGCCCTGTGTGAGGAGGGCCCTGGTTGTGCCGTGATTGCTCAGTTCTTTGGCAGTGCCCCGCCCATGTGGCTGGAGAAGAAAGAGCTCTGAAACTTCTACCAAGAATCGCTCCCTGTTTCTTTGCACGGGCCTCGCTGTCTATGGATGTTTCAGGAGACCCCACCGAAACACAGAAGGACTCTCAAATTATCCCAGCTTTCTCTGCACAGCGAGAGCTTTAAATATTTAGCATTGTTATCCTTTTCCTGTGTGTTTGTTAAAAAAATAGTTTTTATCTCTTTCACTTTCTTCCTAGGAAAGTTCTTTTTTCCAAAACCTGGTGGGGGAGGGCTGGGTGTAACCTGCCTTCTATCAGAGGATATTTTCCTCCACATTTGTCCAAACCGGCACAGCCTGTCCTTTCCTGGGTCTCTGTTGCAGATGGAAGCTGCTGGTGCCATTGTCAGCTTGAAGCCCTCTTTTGATGCAAGCAGATGTTGCCAGGTGTGTTCAGCAGCTGTTGCTCAATGCTTATGCCAAGCTATTGTGTTCCTCATGGAACCAAGGAGCCATTGTGACACTGCAGGGGCTGATGGCATCAATGAGGCAATTGTGACAGTACAGAACCTCCTAGAAACAAGGCTCCATTGTGACACCGTGGGGAATCATGGAATCAAGGAGCCCATTGTGACACGGCTGCATGGAACCAATGGTCCATGGTTACTCGGCGGATTCAAGAAGAGCACGGTGACACCACGCAACATCATGGAACCATAGGTCCATTGTGACACAGCAAGGCCGCATGGAAACAAGGGGACCATTGTGGCAAAGCAGGGCCCAATGGAAGCCTGGAGAGCATTGTGACATTGTGGGGAATCATGGAAACATGGAGAGCATTGTGACACTAAGGAAACTCCTGGAACCAAGATGACCACTGGCTAATAATGGAACCTCATGGAAGCAAGCATCCATGATGACTTTGGAGGGCCTCAGGGACCACAGGACCCATTGTGACACAGCAGGACCTGGTGGAACCAAGGAGCCTTTGTGATACTCCAGATCCACATGGAAGCCAGGGTGCACTGAGACACAGCGGGGCCTTGTTGGAACCAAAGACACCTCTGCAAAAAGCAGGCTAGCTCATAGAAGCAAGGAGTCCTTTGTTACAACATCAAACCTATGGAAGCAAGGGACCATTGTGACACTGCGGGGCCTCATGGAACCAATTGTCCATGATGACAGTGCGGATCAAAAGAGTCCATGGTGACACTGCGGAACCTGATGGAACCAAGGAGCCATTGTGACACAGTGGGGCCTCATGGAATCAAGGAGACCATTGTGACCCAGGTGTTGCATGGGAAGGCAAGGAGCCATTGTGACACTTTGGGCTTCTTCCCTTGAGCTCTGCAGCTGGCTGTCCCAGCCCAGTGCACCATGTGCCACCTGCTCTCCTCAGGGCTCTGCCTGCACACAGCCCCAGGAGAAGTTTTCCTGTTTGCAAGGAAAGAATGGAAAAGCCGGAGCAGGTTTCCTAAACAACAAACCCCACTCAGGAGCCACATGCTCAGTACAGGCTGCCTGGAACGATGTCCCCTTTCTACAAGGGTCAGTGTGAGCAGGAATGATCTCTGGGAGCAGAATTCTCGGAGTCTTTCCACTGAATTCTCTCTCCCTGTGTCTTGGGGTGACTTTATCATGTGTATCCCCTATTGCTGCTCTATGCCCAGAAGTGAACTTTGTGCATTTCTGTGCCTTTCAACTGAGCCTGAGAGGGGGGAGAGGAAAAAAAACCGGACAAACTTCTCAGAGCGTTTGTTCAAGGACACACATACACACTCCTCTGCATCCTGCTTGCAGCAAGAGCAGAGGGAAGCAACTTTGTTTCTTTTTAGCCAGTTTTCAGCTCCTTTTCTCTGGGGGGAGATGGAGAGTTGAACTTTGTTTTCCTGGGACTTCGGGGGTTTTTTTTCCCTTCTTCTCTTCTTGACTCTTTCAACATCAGAGCACATTGGGAGAATTTTCTCCCGAGGTGGGGGCCCTGAATGTGGGCCCATGAGCCAGCTGCAAGGAGGAGGAGAGAGACTGCACCTACGGAAGTGTTGGGGTTCCTCCCTCCTGCCATGAGGTCATGGGAGAGGGGACCCTGGGGTAGAGGCATGGCCTGGGCACGGGGTCTCCCTGCTCCCTGCTCACATGTGCCCTAATCCTGTTCAGCACTGCTTATTTTGTGTTGCCCTGTGCCAGGAGGGCCCTGGTTGTGCCGTGATTGCTCAGTTCTTTGGCAGTGCCCCGCCCATGTGGCTGGAGAAGAAAGAGCTCTGAAACTTCTCTCAAGAATCGCTCCCTGTTTCTTTGCACGGGCCTCGCTGTCTATGGATGTTTCAGGAGACCCCACCGAAACACGGAAGGACTCTCAAATTATCCCAGCTTTCTCTGCACAGCGAGAGCTTTAAATATTTAGCATTGTTATCCTTTTCCTGTGTGTTTGTTAAAAAAATAGTTTTTATCTCTTTCACTTTCTTCCTAGGAAAGTTCTTTTTTCCAAAACCTGGTGGGGGAGGGCTGGGTGTAACCTGCCTTCTATCAGAGGATATTTTCCTCCACATTTGTCCAAACCGGCACAGCCTGTCCTTTCCTGGGTCTCTGTTGCAGATGGAAGCTGCTGGTGCCATTGTCAGCTTGAAGCACTCTTTTGATGCAAGCAGATGTTGCCAGGTGTGTTCAGCAGCTGTTGCTCAATGCTTATGCCAAGCTATTGTGTTCCTCATGGAACCAAGGAGCCATTGTGACACTGCAGGGGCTGATGGCATCAATGAGGCAATTGTGACAGTACAGAACCTCCTAGAAACAAGGCTCCATTGTGACACCGTGGGGAATCATGGAATCAAGGAGCCCATTGTGACACGGCTGCATGGAACCAATGGTCCATGGTTACTCGGCGGATTCAAGAAGAGCACGGTGACACCACGCAACATCATGGAACCATAGGTCCATTGTGACACAGCAAGGCCGCATGGAAACAAGGGGACCATTGTGGCAAAGCAGGGCCCAATGGAAGCCTGGAGAGCATTGTGACATTGTGGGGAATCATGGAAACATGGAGAGCATTGTGACACTAAGGAAACTCCTGGAACCAAGATGACCACTGGCTAATAATGGAACCTCATGGAAGCAAGCATCCATGATGACTTTGGAGGGCCTCAGGGACCACAGGACCCATTGTGACACAGCAGGACCTGGTGGAACCAAGGAGCCTTTGTGATACTCCAGATCCACATGGAAGCCAGGGTGCACTGAGACACAGCGGGGCCTTGTTGGAACCAAAGACACCTCTGCAAAAAGCAGGCTAGCTCATAGAAGCAAGGAGTCCTTTGTTACAACATCAAACCTATGGAAGCAAGGGACCATTGTGACACTGCGGGGCCTCATGGAACCAATTGTCCATGATGACAGTGCGGATCAAAAGAGACCATGGTGACACTGCGGAACCTGATGGAACCAAGGAGCCATTGTGACACAGTGGGGCCTCATGGAATCAAGGAGACCATTGTGACCCAGGTGTTGCATGGGAAGGCAAGGAGCCATTGTGACACTTTGGGCTTCTTCCCTTGAGCTCTGCAGCTGGCTGTCCCAGCCCAGCGCACCATGTGCCACCTGCTCTCCTCAGGGCTCTGCCTGCACACAGCCCCAGGAGAAGTTTTCCTGTTTGCAAGGAAAGAATGGAAAAGCCGGAGCAGGTTTCCTAAACAACAAACCCCACTCAGGAGCCACATGCTCAGTACAGGCTGCCTGGAACGATGTCCCCTTTCTACAAGGGTCAGTGTGAGCAGGAATGATCTCTGGGAGCAGAATTCTCGGAGTCTTTCCACTGAATTCTCTCTCCCTGTGTCTTGGGGTGACTTTATCATGTGTATCCCCTATTGCTGCTCTATGCCCAGAAGTGAACTTTGTGCATTTCTGTGCCTTTCAACTGAGCCTGAGAGGGGGGAGAGGAAAAAAAACCGGACAAACTTCTCAGAGCGTTTGTTCAAGGACACACATACACACTCCTCTGCATCCTGCTTGCAGCAAGAGCAGAGGGAAGCAACTTTGTTTCTTTTTAGCCAGTTTTCAGCTCCTTTTCTCTGGGGGGAGATGGAGAGTTGAACTTTGTTTTCCTGGGACTTCGGGGGTTTTTTTTCCCTTCTTCTCTTCTTGACTCTTTCAACATCAGAGCACATTGGGAGAATTTTCTCCCGAGGTGGGGGCCCTGAATGTGGGCCCATGAGCCAGCTGCAAGGAGGAGGAGAGAGACTGCACCTACGGAAGTGTTGGGGTTCCTCCCTCCTGCCATGAGGTCATGGGAGAGGGGACCCTGGGGTAGAGGCATGGCCTGGGCACGGGGTCTCCCTGCTCCCTGCTCACATGTGCCCTAATCCTGTTCAGCACTGCTTATTTTGTGTTGCCCTGTGCCAGGAGGGCCCTGGTTGTGCCGTGATTGCTCAGTTCTTTGGCAGTGCCCCGCCCATGTGGCTGGAGAAGAAAGAGCTCTGAAACTTCTCTCAAGAATCGCTCCCTGTTTCTTTGCACGGGCCTCGCTGTCTATGGATGTTTCAGGAGACCCCACCGAAACACGGAAGGACTCTCAAATTATCCCAGCTTTCTCTGCACAGCGAGAGCTTTTAATATTTAGCATTGTTATCCTTTTCCTGTGTGTTTGTTAAAAAAATAGTTTTTATCTCTTTCACTTTCTTCCTAGGAAAGTTCTTTTTTCCAAAACCTGGTGGGGGAGGGCTGGGTGTAACCTGCCTTCTATCAGAGGATATTTTCCTCCACATTTGTCCAAACCGGCACAGCCTGTCCTTTCCTGGGTCTCTGTTGCAGATGGAAGCTGCTGGTGCCATTGTCAGCTTGAAGCACTCTTTTGATGCAAGCAGATGTTGCCAGGTGTGTTCAGCAGCTGTTGCTCAATGCTTATGCCAAGCTATTGTGTTCCTCATGGAACCAAGGAGCCATTGTGACACTGCAGGGGCTGATGGCATCAATGAGGCAATTGTGACAGTACAGAACCTCCTAGAAACAAGGCTCCATTGTGACACCGTGGGGAATCATGGAATCAAGGAGCCCATTGTGACACGGCTGCATGGAACCAATGGTCCATGGTTACTCGGCGGATTCAAGAAGAGCACGGTGACACCACGCAACATCATGGAACCATAGGTCCATTGTGACACAGCAAGGCCGCATGGAAACAAGGGGACCATTGTGGCAAAGCAGGGCCCAATGGAAGCCTGGAGAGCATTGTGACATTGTGGGGAATCATGGAAACATGGAGAGCATTGTGACACTAAGGAAACTCCTGGAACCAAGATGACCACTGGCTAATAATGGAACCTCATGGAAGCAAGCATCCATGATGACTTTGGAGGGCCTCAGGGACCACAGGACCCATTGTGACACAGCAGGACCTGGTGGAACCAAGGAGCCTTTGTGATACTCCAGATCCACATGGAAGCCAGGGTGCACTGAGACACAGCGGGGCCTTGTTGGAACCAAAGACACCTCTGCAAAAAGCAGGCTAGCTCATAGAAGCAAGGAGTCCTTTGTTACAACATCAAACCTATGGAAGCAAGGGACCATTGTGACACTGCGGGGCCTCATGGAACCAATTGTCCATGATGACAGTGCGGATCAAAAGAGACCATGGTGACACTGCGGAACCTGATGGAACCAAGGAGCCATTGTGACACAGTGGGGCCTCATGGAATCAAGGAGACCATTGTGACCCAGGTGTTGCATGGGAAGGCAAGGAGCCATTGTGACACTTTGGGCTTCTTCCCTTGAGCTCTGCAGCTGGCTGTCCCAGCCCAGCGCACCATGTGCCACCTGCTCTCCTCAGGGCTCTGCCTGCACACAGCCCCAGGAGAAGTTTTCCTGTTTGCAAGGAAAGAATGGAAAAGCCGGAGCAGGTTTCCTAAACAACAAACCCCACTCAGGAGCCACATGCTCAGTACAGGCTGCCTGGAACGATGTCCCCTTTCTACAAGGGTCAGTGTGAGCAGGAATGATCTCTGGGAGCAGAATTCTCGGAGTCTTTCCACTGAATTCTCTCTCCCTGTGTCTTGGGGTGACTTTATCATGTGTATCCCCTATTGCTGCTCTATGCCCAGAAGTGAACTTTGTGCATTTCTGTGCCTTTCAACTGAGCCTGAGAGGGGGGAGAGGAAAAAAAACCGGACAAACTTCTCAGAGCGTTTGTTCAAGGACACACATACACACTCCTCTGCATCCTGCTTGCAGCAAGAGCAGAGGGAAGCAACTTTGTTTCTTTTTAGCCAGTTTTCAGCTCCTTTTCTCTGGGGGGAGATGGAGAGTTGAACTTTGTTTTCCTGGGACTTCGGGGGTTTTTTTTCCCTTCTTCTCTTCTTGACTCTTTCAACATCAGAGCACATTGGGAGAATTTTCTCCCGAGGTGGGGGCCCTGAATGTGGGCCCATGAGCCAGCTGCAAGGAGGAGGAGAGAGACTGCACCTACGGAAGTGTTGGGGTTCCTCCCTCCTGCCATGAGGTCATGGGAGAGGGGACCCTGGGGTAGAGGCATGGCCTGGGCACGGGGTCTCCCTGCTCCCTGCTCACATGTGCCCTAATCCTGTTCAGCACTGCTTATTTTGTGTTGCCCTGTGCCAGGAGGGCCCTGGTTGTGCCGTGATTGCTCAGTTCTTTGGCAGTGCCCCGCCCATGTGGCTGGAGAAGAAAGAGCTCTGAAACTTCTCTCAAGAATCGCTCCCTGTTTCTTTGCACGGGCCTCGCTGTCTATGGATGTTTCAGGAGACCCCACCGAAACACGGAAGGACTCTCAAATTATCCCAGCTTTCTCTGCACAGCGAGAGCTTTTAATATTTAGCATTGTTATCCTTTTCCTGTGTGTTTGTTAAAAAAATAGTTTTTATCTCTTTCACTTTCTTCCCAGGAAAGTTCTTTTTTCCAAAAACCTGGTGGGGGAGGGCTGGGTGTAACCTGCCTTCTATCAGAGGATATTTTCCTCCACATTTGTCCAAACCGGCACAGCCTGTCCTTTCCCTGGGTGTCTGTTGCAGATGGAAGCTGCTGGTGCCATTGTCAGCTTGAAGCACTCTTTTGATGCAAGCAGATGTTGCCAGGTGTGTTCAGCAGCTGTTGCTCAATGCTTATGCCAAGCTATTGTGTTCCTCATGGAACCAAGGAGCCATTGTGACACTGCAGGGGCTGATGGCATCAAGGAGGCAATTGTGACAGTACAGAACCTCCTAGAAACAAGGCTCCATTGTGACACCGTGGGGAATCATGGAATCAAGGAGCCCATTGTGACACGGCTGCATGGAACCAATGGTCCATGGTTACTCGGCGGATTCAAGAAGAGCACGGTGACACCACGCAACATCATGGAACCGTACGTCCATTGTGACACAGCAAGGCCGCATGGAAACAAGGGGACCATTGTGGCAAAGCAGGGCCTAATGGAAGCCTGGAGAGCATTGTGACATTGTGGGGAATCATGGAAACATGGAGAGCATTGTGACACTAAGGAAACTCCTGGAACCAAGATGACCACTGGCACATAATGGAACCTCATGGAAGCAAGCATCCATGATGACTTTGGAGGGCCTCAGGGACCACAGGACCCATTGTGACACAGCAGGACCTGGTGGAACCAAGGAGCCTTTGTGATACTCCAGATCCACATGGAAGCCAGGGTGCACTGAGACACAGCGGGGCCTTGTTGGAACCAAAGACACCTCTGCAAAAAGCAGGCTAGCTCATAGAAGCAAGGAGTCCATTGTTACAACGTAAAAGCTATGGAACCAAGGGACCATTGTGACACTGCGGGGCCTCATGGAACCAAGGAGCCATTGTGACACAGTGGGGCCTCATGGAATCAAGGAGACCATTGTGACCCAGGTGTTGCATGGGAAGGCAAGGAGCCATTGTGACACTTTGGGCTTCTTCCCTTGAGCTCTGCAGCTGGCTGTCCCAGCCCAGCGCACCATGTGCCACCTGCTCTCCTCAGGGCTCTGCCTGCACACAGCCCCAGGAGAAGTTTTCCTGTTTGCAAGGAAAGAATGGAAAAGCCGGAGCAGGTTTCCTAAACAACAAACCCCACTCAGGAGCCACATGCTCAGTACAGGCTGCCGGGAACGATGTCCCCTTTCTACAAGGGTCAGTGTGAGCAGGAATGATCTCTGGGAGCAGAATTCTCGGAGTCTTTCCACTGAATTCTCTCTCCCTGTGTCTTGGGGTGACTTTATCATGTGTATCCCCCTATTGCTGCTCTATGCCCAGAAGTGAACTTTGTGCATTTCTGTGCCTTTCAACTGAGCCTGAGAGGGGGGAGAGGAAAAAAAAGCCAGACAAACTTCTCAGAGCGTTTGTTCAAGGACACACATACACACTCCTCTGCATCCTGCTTGCAGCAAGAGCAGAGGGAAGCAGCTTTGTTTCTTTTTAGCCAGTTTTCAGCTCCTTTTCTCTGGGGGGAGATGGAGAGTTGAACTTTGTTTTCCTGGGACTTCGGGGGTTTTTTTTCCCTTCTTCTCTTCTTGACTCTTTCAACATCAGAGCACATTGGGAGAATTTTCTCCCGAGGTGGGGGCCCTGAATGTGGGCCCATGAGCCAGCTGCAAGGAGGAGGAGAGAGACTACACCTACGGAAGTGTTGGGGTTCCTCCCCCCTGCCATGAGGTCATGGGAGAGGGGACCCTGGGGTAGAGGCATGGCCTGGGCACGGGGTCTCCCTGCTCCCTGCTCACATGTGCCCTAATCCTGTTCAGCACTGCTTATTTTGTGTTGCCCTGTGCCAGGAGGGCCCTGGTTGTGCCGTGATTGCTCAGTTCTTTGGCAGTGCCCCGCCCATGTGGCTGGAGAAGAAAGAGCTCTGAAACTTCTCTCAAGAATCGCTCCCTGTTTCTTTGCACGGGCCTCGCTGTCTATGGATGTTTCAGGAGACCCCACCGAAACACAGAAGGACTCTCAAATTATCCCAGCTTTCTCTGCACAGCGAGAGGTTTTAATATTTAGCATTGTTATCCTTTTCCTGTGTGTTTGTTAAAAAAGTAGTTTTTATCTCTTTCACTTTCTTCCCAGGAAAATTCTTTTTTCCCGAAGCTGGTGGGGGAGGGCTGGGTGTAACCTGCCTTCTATCAGAGGATATTTTCCTCCACATTTGTCCAAACCGGCACAGCCTGTCCTTTCCCTGGGTGTCTGTTGCAGATGGAAGCTGCTGGTGCCATTGTCAGCTTGAAGCCCTCTTTTGATGCAAGCAGATGTTGCCAGGTGTGTTCAGCAGCTGTTGCTCAATGCTTATGCCAAGCTATTGTGTTCCTCATGGAACCAAGGAGCCATTGTGACACTGCAGGGGCTGATGGCATCAAGGAGGCAATTGTGACAGTACAGAACCTCCTAGAAACAAGGCTCCATTGTGACACCGTGGGGAATCATGGAATCAAGGAGCCCATTGTGACACGGCTGCATGGAACCAATGGTCCATGGTTACACGGCGGATTCAAGAAGAGCACGGTGACACCACGCAACATCATGGAACCGTACGTCCATTGTGACACAGCAAGGCCGCATGGAAACAAGGGGACCATTGTGGCAAAGCAGGGCCTAATGGAAGCCTGGAGAGCATTGTGACATTGTGGGGAATCATGGAAACATGGAGAGCATTGTGACACTAAGGAAACTCCTGGAACCAAGATGACCACTGGCACATAATGGAACCTCATGGAAGCAAGCATCCACAATGACTTTGGAGGGCCTCAGGGACCACAGGACCCATTGTGACACAGCAGGACCTGGTGGAACCAAGGAGCCTTTGTGATACTCCAGATCCACATGGAAGCCAGGGTGCACTGAGACACAGTGGGGCCTTGTTGGAACCAAAGACACCTCTGCAAAAAGCAGGCTAGCTCATAGAAGCAAGGAGTCCATTGTTACAACGTAAAAGCTATGCAACCAAGGGACCATTGTGACACTGCGGGGCCTCATGGAACCAATTGTCCATGATGACAGTGCGGATCAAAGGAGACCATGGTGACACTGCGGAACCTGATGGAACCAAGGAGCCATTGTGACACAGTGGGGCCTCATGGAATCAAGGAGACCATTGTGACCCAGGTGTTGCATGGGAAGGCAAGGAGCCATTGTGACACTTTGGGCTTCTTCCCTTGAGCTCTGCAGCTGGCTGTCCCAGCCCAGCGCACCATGTGCCACCTGCTCTCCTCAGGGCTCTGCCTGCACACAGCCCCAGGAGAAGTTTTCCTGTTTGCAAGGAAAGAATGGAAAAGCCGGAGCAGGTTTCCTAAACAACAAACCCTACTCAGGAGCCACATGCTCAGTACAGGCTGCCGGGAACGATGTCCCCTTTCTACAAGGGTCAGTGTGAGCAGGAATGAATGATCTCTGGGAGCAGAATTCTCGGAGTCTTTCCACTGAATTCTCTCTCCCTGTGTCTTGGGGTGACTTTATCATGTGTATCCCCTATTGCTGCTCTATGCCCAGAAGTGAACTTTGTGCATTTCTGTGCCTTTCAACTGAGCCTGAGAGGGGGGAGAGGAAAAAAAACCGGACAAACTTCTCAGAGCGTTTGTTCAAGGACACACATACACACTCCTCTGCATCCTGCTTGCAGCAAGAGTGGAGGAAGCAACCTTGTTTCTTTTTAGCCAGTTTTCAGCTCCTTTTCTCTGGGGGGAGATGGAGAGTTGAACTTTGTTTTCCTGGGACTTTGGGGGTTTTTTTTCCCTTCTCCTCTTCTTGACTCTTTCAACATCAGAGCACATTGGGAGAATTTTCTCCCGAGGTGGGGGCCCTGAATGTGGGCCCATGAGCCAGCTGCAAGGAGGAGGAGAGAGACTACACCTACGGAAGTGTTGGGGTTCCTCCCTCCTGCCATGCGGTCATGGGAGAGGGGACCCTGGGGTAGAGGCATGGCCTGGGCACGGGGGTCTCCCTGCTCCGTGCTCACATGTGCCCTAACCCTGTTCAGCACTGCTTATTTTGTGTTGCCCTGTGTGAGGAGGGCCCTGGTTGTGCCGTGATTGCTCAGTTCTTTGGCAGTGCCCCGCCCATGTGGCTGGAGAAGAAAGAGCTCTGCAACTTCTCTCAAGAATCGCTCCCTGTTTCTTTGCACGGGCCTCGCTGTCTATGGATGTTTCAGGAGACCCCACCGAAACACAGAAGGACTCTCAAATTATCCCAGCTTTCTCTGCACAGCGAGAGGTTTTAATATTTAGCATTGTTATCCTTTTCCTGTGTGTTTGTTAAAAAAATAGTTTTTATCTCTTTCACTTTCTTCCCAGGAAAGTTCTTTTTTCCAAAAACCTGGTGGGGGAGGGCTGGGTGTAACCTGCCTTCTATCAGAGGATATTTTCCTCCACATTTGTCCAAACCGGCACAGCCTGTCCTTTCCTGGGTCTCTGTTGCAGATGGAAGCTGCTGGTGCCATTGTCAGCTTGAAGCCCTCTTTTGATGCAAGCAGATGTTGCCAGGTGTGTTCAGCAGCTGTTGCTCAATGCTTATGCCAAGCTATTGTGTTCCTCATGGAACCAAGGAGCCATTGTGACACTGCAGGGGCTGATGGCATCAAGGAGGCAATTGTGACAGTACAGAACCTCCTAGAAACAAGGCTCCATTGTGACACCGTGGGGAATCATGGAATCAAGGAGCCCATTGTGACACGGCTGCATGGAACCAATGGTCCATGGTTACACGGCGGATTCAAGAAGAGCACGGTGACACCACGCAACATCATGGAACCGTACGTCCATTGTGACACAGCAAGGCCGCATGGAAACAAGGGGACCATTGTGGCAAAGCAGGGCCTAATGGAAGCCTGGAGAGCATTGTGACATTGTGGGGAATCATGGAAACATGGAGAGCATTGTGACACTAAGGAAACTCCTGGAACCAAGATGACCACTGGCACATAATGGAACCTCATGGAAGCAAGCATCCACAATGACTTTGGAGGGCCTCAGGGACCACAGGACCCATTGTGACACAGCAGGACCTGGTGGAACCAAGGAGCCTTTGTGATACTCCAGATCCACATGGAAGCCAGGGTGCACTGAGACACAGCGGGGCCTTGTTGGAACCAAAGACACCTCTGCAAAAAGCAGGCTAGCTCATAGAAGCAAGGAGTCCATTGTTACAACGTAAAAGCTATGGAACCAAGGGACCATTGTGACACTGCGGGGCCTCATGGAACCAATTGTCCATTATGACAGTGCGGATCAAAGGAGACCATGGTGACACTGCGGAACCTGATGGAACCAAGGAGCCATTGTGACACAGTGGGGCCTCATGGAATCAAGGAGACCATTGTGACCCAGGTGTTGCATGGGAAGGCAAGGAGCCATTGTGACACTTTGGGCTTCTTCCCTTGAGCTCTGCAGCTGGCTGTCCCAGCCCAGCGCACCATGTGCCACCTGCTCTCCTCAGGGCTCTGCCTGCACACAGCCCCAGGAGAAGTTTTCCTGTTTGCAAGGAAAGAATGGAAAAGCCGGAGCAGGTTTCCTAAACAACAAACCCTACTCAGGAGCCACATGCTCAGTACAGGCTGCCGGGAACGATGTCCCCTTTCTACAAGGGTCAGTGTGAGCAGGAATGAATGATCTCTGGGAGCAGAATTCTCGGAGTCTTTCCACTGAATTCTCTCTCCCTGTGTCTTGGGGTGACTTTATCATGTGTATCCCCTATTGCTGCTCTATGCCCAGAAGTGAACTTTGTGCATTTCTGTGCCTTTCAACTGAGCCTGAGAGGGGGGAGAGGAAAAAAAACCGGACAAACTTCTCAGAGCGTTTGTTCAAGGACACACATACACACTCCTCTGCATCCTGCTTGCAGCAAGAGTGGAGGAAGCAACCTTGTTTCTTTTTAGCCAGTTTTCAGCTCCTTTTCTCTGGGGGGAGATGGAGAGTTGAACTTTGTTTTCCTGGGACTTTGGGGGTTTTTTTTCCCTTCTCCTCTTCTTGACTCTTTCAACATCAGAGCACATTGGGAGAATTTTCTCCCGAGGTGGGGGCCCTGAATGTGGGCCCATGAGCCAGCTGCAAGGAGGAGGAGAGAGACTACACCTACGGAAGTGTTGGGGTTCCTCCCTCCTGCCATGCGGTCATGGGAGAGGGGACCCTGGGGTAGAGGCATGGCCTGGGCACGGGGGGTCTCCCTGCTCCCTGCTCACATGTGCCCTAACCCTGTTCAGCACTGCTTATTTTGTGTTGCCCTGTGTGAGGAGGGCCCTGGTTGTGCCGTGATTGCTCAGTTCTTTGGCAGTGCCCCGCCCATGTGGCTGGAGAAGAAAGAGCTCTGCAACTTCTCTCAAGAATCGCTCCCTGTTTCTTTGCACGGGCCTCGCTGTCTATGGATGTTTCAGGAGACCCCACCGAAACACAGAAGGACTCTCAAATTATCCCAGCTTTCTCTGCACAGCGAGAGGTTTTAATATTTAGCATTGTTATCCTTTTCCTGTGTGTTTGTTAAAAAAATAGTTTTTATCTCTTTCACTTTCTTCCCAGGAAAGTTCTTTTTTCCAAAAACCTGGTGGGGGAGGGCTGGGTGTAACCTGCCTTCTATCAGAGGATATTTTCCTCCACATTTGTCCAAACCGGCACAGCCTGTCCTTTCCTGGGTCTCTGTTGCAGATGGAAGCTGCTGGTGCCATTGTCAGCTTGAAGCCCTCTTTTGATGCAAGCAGATGTTGCCAGGTGTGTTCAGCAGCTGTTGCTCAATGCTTATGCCAAGCTATTGTGTTCCTCATGGAACCAAGGAGCCATTGTGACACTGCAGGGGCTGATGGCATCAAGGAGGCAATTGTGACAGTACAGAACCTCCTAGAAACAAGGCTCCATTGTGACACCGTGGGGAATCATGGAATCAAGGAGCCCATTGTGACACGGCTGCATGGAACCAATGGTCCATGGTTACACGGCGGATTCAAGAAGAGCACGGTGACACCACGCAACATCATGGAACCGTACGTCCATTGTGACACAGCAAGGCCGCATGGAAACAAGGGGACCATTGTGGCAAAGCAGGGCCTAATGGAAGCCTGGAGAGCATTGTGACATTGTGGGGAATCATGGAAACATGGAGAGCATTGTGACACTAAGGAAACTCCTGGAACCAAGATGACCACTGGCACATAATGGAACCTCATGGAAGCAAGCATCCATGATGACTTTGGAGGGCCTCAGGGACCACAGGACCCATTGTGACACAGCAGGACCTGGTGGAACCAAGGAGCCTTTGTGATACTCCAGATCCACATGGAAGCCAGGGTGCACTGAGACACAGTGGGGCCTTGTTGGAACCAAAGACACCTCTGCAAAAAGCAGGCTAGCTCATAGAAGCAAGGAGTCCTTTGTTACAACATCAAACCTATGGAAGCAAGGGACCATTGTGACACTGCGGGGCCTCATGGAACCAATTGTCCATGATGACAGTGCGGATCAAAAGAGACCATGGTGACACTGCGGAACCTGATGGAACCAAGGAGCCATTGTGACACAGTGGGGCCTCATGGAATCAAGGAGACCATTGTGACCCAGGTGTTGCATGGGAAGGCAAGGAGCCATTGTGACACTTTGGGCTTCTTCCCTTGAGCTCTGCAGCTGGCTGTCCCAGCCCAGCGCACCATGTGCCACCTGCTCTCCTCAGGGCTCTGCCTGCACACAGCCCCAGGAGAAGTTTTCCTGTTTGCAAGGAAAGAATGGAAAAGCCGGAGCAGGTTTCCTAAACAACAAACCCCACTCAGGAGCCACATGCTCAGTACAGGCTGCCTGGAACGATGTCCCCTTTCTACAAGGGTCAGTGTGAGCAGGAATGAATGATCTCTGGGAGCAGAATTCTCGGAGTCTTTCCACTGAATTCTCTCTCCCTGTGTCTTGGGGTGACTTTATCATGTGTATCCCCTATTGCTGCTCTATGCCCAGAAGTGAACTTTGTGCATTTCTGTGCCTTTCAACTGAGCCTGAGAGGGGGGAGAGGAAAAAAAACCGGACAAACTTCTCAGAGCGTTTGTTCAAGGACACACATACACACTCCTCTGCATCCTGCTTGCAGCAAGAGTGGAGGAAGCAACCTTGTTTCTTTTTAGCCAGTTTTCAGCTCCTTTTCTCTGGGGGGAGATGGAGAGTTGAACTTTGTTTTCCTGGGACTTTGGGGGTTTTTTTTCCCTTCTCCTCTTCTTGACTCTTTCAACATCAGAGCACATTGGGAGAATTTTCTCCCGAGGTGGGGGCCCTGAATGTGGGCCCATGAGCCAGCTGCAAGGAGGAGGAGAGAGACTACACCTACGGAAGTGTTGGGGTTCCTCCCTCCTGCCATGCGGTCATGGGAGAGGGGACCCTGGGGTAGAGGCATGGCCTGGGCACGGGGTCTCCCTGCTCCCTGCTCACATGTGCCCTAATCCTGTTCAGCACTGCTTATTTTGTGTTGCCCTGTGCCAGGAGGGCCCTGGTTGTGCCGTGATTGCTCAGTTCTTTGGCAGTGCCCCGCCCATGTGGCTGGAGAAGAAAGAGCTCTGAAACTTCTCTCAAGAATCGCTCCCTGTTTCTTTGCACGGGCCTCGCTGTCTATGGATGTTTCAGGAGACCCCACCGAAACACAGAAGGACTCTCAAATTATCCCAGCTTTCTCTGCACAGCGAGAGGTTTTAATATTTAGCATTGTTATCCTTTTCCTGTGTGTTTGTTAAAAAAATAGTTTTTATCTCTTTCACTTTCTTCCCAGGAAAGTTCTTTTTTCCAAAAACCTGGTGGGGGAGGGCTGGGTGTAACCTGCCTTCTATCAGAGGATATTTTCCTCCACATTTGTCCAAACCGGCACAGCCTGTCCTTTCCTGGGTCTCTGTTGCAGATGGAAGCTGCTGGTGCCATTGTCAGCTTGAAGCACTCTTTTGATGCAAGCAGATGTTGCCAGGTGTGTTCAGCAGCTGTTGCTCAATGCTTATGCCAAGCTATTGTGTTCCTCATGGAACCAAGGAGCCATTGTGACACTGCAGGGGCTGATGGCATCAAGGAGGCAATTGTGACAGTACAGAACCTCCTAGAAACAAGGCTCCATTGTGACACCGTGGGGAATCATGGAATCAAGGAGCCCATTGTGACACGGCTGCATGGAACCAATGGTCCATGGTTACACGGCGGATTCAAGAAGAGCACGGTGACACCACGCAACATCATGGAACCGTACGTCCATTGTGACACAGCAAGGCCGCATGGAAACAAGGGGACCATTGTGGCAAAGCAGGGCCTAATGGAAGCCTGGAGAGCATTGTGACATTGTGGGGAATCATGGAAACATGGAGAGCATTGTGACACTAAGGAAACTCCTGGAACCAAGATGACCACTGGCACATAATGGAACCTCATGGAAGCAAGCATCCATGATGACTTTGGAGGGCCTCAGGGACCACAGGACCCATTGTGACACAGCAGGACCTGGTGGAACCAAGGAGCCTTTGTGATACTCCAGATCCACATGGAAGCCAGGGTGCAGTGAGACACAGTGGGGCCTTGTTGGAACCAAAGACACCTCTGCAAAAAGCAGGCTAGCTCATAGAAGCAAGGAGTCCTTTGTTACAACATCAAACCTATGGAAGCAAGGGACCATTGTGACACTGCGGGGCCTCATGGAACCAATTGTCCATGATGACAGTGCGGATCAAAAGAGACCATGGTGACACTGCGGAACCTGATGGAACCAAGGAGCCATTGTGACACAGTGGGGCCTCATGGAATCAAGGAGACCATTGTGACCCAGGTGTTGCATGGGAAGGCAAGGAGCCATTGTGACACTTTGGGCTTCTTCCCTTGAGCTCTGCAGCTGGCTGTCCCAGCCCAGCGCACCATGTGCCACCTGCTCTCCTCAGGGCTCTGCCTGCACACAGCCCCAGGAGAAGTTTTCCTGTTTGCAAGGAAAGAATGGAAAAGCCGGAGCAGGTTTCCTAAACAACAAACCCCACTCAGGAGCCACATGCTCAGTACAGGCTGCCTGGAACGATGTCCCCTTTCTACAAGGGTCAGTGTGAGCAGGAATGAATGATCTCTGGGAGCAGAATTCTCGGAGTCTTTCCACTGAATTCTCTCTCCCTGTGTCTTGGGGTGACTTTATCATGTGTATCCCCCTATTGCTGCTCTATGCCCAGAAGTGAACTTTGTGCATTTCTGTGCCTTTCAACTGAGCCTGAGAGGGGGGAGAGGAAAAAAAAGCCAGACAAACTTCTCAGAGCGTTTGTTCAAGGACACACATACACACTCCTCTGCATCCTGCTTGCAGCAAGAGCAGAGGGAAGCAACTTTGTTTCTTTTTAGCCAGTTTTCAGCTCCTTTTCTCTGGAGGGAGATGGAGAGTTGAACTTTGTTTTCCTGGGACTTCGGGGGTTTTTTTTCCCTTCTTCTCTTCTTGACTCTTTCAACATCAGAGCACATTGGGAGAATTTTCTCCCGAGGTGGGGGCCCTGAATGTGGGCCCATGAGCCAGCTGCAAGGAGGAGGAGAGAGACTACACCTACGGAAGTGTTGGGGTTCCTCCCCCCTGCCATGAGGTCATGGGAGAGGGGACCCTGGGGTAGAGGCATGGCCTGGGCACGGGGTCTCCCTGCTCCCTGCTCACATGTGCCCTAATCCTGTTCAGCACTGCTTATTTTGTGTTGCCCTGTGTGAGGAGGGCCCTGCTTGTGCTGTGATTGCTCAGTTCTTTGGCAGTGCCCCGCCCATGTGGCTGGAGAAGAAAGAGCTCTGAAACTTCTCTCAAGAATCGCTCCCTGTTTCTTTGCACGGGCCTCGCTGTCTATGGATGTTTCAGGAGACCCCACCGAAACACGGAAGGACTCTCAAATTATCCCAGCTTTCTCTGCACAGCGAGAGCTTTTAATATTTAGCATTGTTATCCTTTTCCTGTGTGTTTGTTAAAAAAGTAGTTTTTATCTCTTTCACTTTCTTCCCAGGAAAATTCTTTTTTCCCGAAGCTGGTGGGGGAGGGCTGGGTGTAACCTGCCTTCTATCAGAGGATATTTTCCTCCACATTTGTCCAAACCGGCACAGCCTGTCCTTTCCCTGGGTGTCTGTTGCAGATGGAAGCTGCTGGTGCCATTGTCAGCTTGAAGCCCTCTTTTGATGCAAGCAGATGTTGCCAGGTGTGTTCAGCAGCTGTTGCTCAATGCTTATGCCAAGCTATTGTGTTCCTCATGGAACCAAGGAGCCATTGTGACACTGCAGGGGCTGATGGCATCAAGGAGGCAATTGTGACAGTACAGAACCTCCTAGAAACAAGGCTCCATTGTGACACCGTGGGGAATCATGGAATCAAGGAGCCCATTGTGACACGGCTGCATGGAACCAATGGTCCATGGTTACACGGCGGATTCAAGAAGAGCACGGTGACACCACGCAACATCATGGAACCGTACGTCCATTGTGACACAGCAAGGCCGCATGGAAACAAGGGGACCATTGTGGCAAAGCAGGGCCTAATGGAAGCCTGGAGAGCATTGTGACATTGTGGGGAATCATGGAAACATGGAGAGCATTGTGACACTAAGGAAACTCCTGGAACCAAGATGACCACTGGCACATAATGGAACCTCATGGAAGCAAGCATCCACGATGACTTTGGAGGGCCTCAGGGACCACAGGACCCATTGTGACACAGCAGGACCTGGTGGAACCAAGGAGCCTTTGTGATACTCCAGATCCACATGGAAGCCAGGGTGCACTGAGACACAGCGGGGCCTTGTTGGAACCAAAGACACCTCTGCAAAAAGCAGGCTAGCTCATAGAAGCAAGGAGTCCATTGTTACAACGTAAAAGCTATGCAACCAAGGGACCATTGTGACACTGCGGGGCCTCATGGAACCAATTGTCCATGATGACAGTGCGGATCAAAGGAGACCATGGTGACACTGCGGAACCTGATGGAACCAAGGAGCCATTGTGACACAGTGGGGCCTCATGGAATCAAGGAGACCATTGTGACCCAGGTGTTGCATGGGAAGGCAAGGAGCCATTGTGACACTTTGGGCTTCTTCCCTTGAGCTCTGCAGCTGGCTGTCCCAGCCCAGCGCACCATGTGCCACCTGCTCTCCTCAGGGCTCTGCCTGCACACAGCCCCAGGAGAAGTCTTCCTGTTTGCAAGGAAAGAATGGAAAAGCCGGAGCAGGTTTCCTAAACAACAAACCCCACTCAGGAGCCACATGCTCAGTACAGGCTGCCGGGAACGATGTCCCCTTTCTACAAGGGTCAGTGTGAGCAGGAATGAATGATCTCTGGGAGCAGAATTCTCGGAGTCTTTCCACTGAATTCTCTCTCCCTGTGTCTTGGGGTGACTTTATCATGTGTATCCCCTATTGCTGCTCTATGCCCAGAAGTGAACTTTGTGCATTTCTGTGCCTTTCAACTGAGCCTGAGAGGGGGGAGAGGAAAAAAAACCGGACAAACTTCTCAGAGCGTTTGTTCAAGGACACACATACACACTCCTCTGCATCCTGCTTGCAGCAAGAGCAGAGGGAAGCAACTTTGTTTCTTTTTAGCCAGTTTTCAGCTCCTTTTCTCTGGGGGGAGATGGAGAGTTGAACTTTGTTTTCCTGGGACTTTGGGGTTTTTTTTTCCCTTCTCCTCTTCTTGACTCTTTCAACATCAGAGCACATTGGGAGAATTTTCTCCCGAGGTGGGGGCCCTGAATGTGGGCCCATGAGCCAGCTGCAAGGAGGAGGAGAGAGACTGCACCTACGGAAGTGTTGGGGTTCCTCCCTCCTGCCATGCGGTCATGGGAGAGGGGACCCTGGGGTAGAGGCATGGCCTGGGCACGGGGGGTCTCCCTGCTCCCTGCTCACATGTGCCCTAACCCTGTTCAGCACTGCTTATTTTGTGTTGCCCTGTGCCAGGAGGGCCCTGGTTGTGCCGTGATTGCTCAGTTCTTTGGCAGTGCCCCGCCCATGTGGCTGGAGAAGAAAGAGCTCTGCAACTTCTCTCAAGAATCGCTCCCTGTTTCTTTGCACGGGCCTCGCTGTCTATGGATGTTTCAGGAGACCCCACCGAAACACAGAAGGACTCTCAAATTATCCCAGCTTTCTCTGCACAGCGAGAGGTTTTAATATTTAGCATTGTTATCCTTTTCCTGTGTGTTTGTTAAAAAAATAGGTTTTATCTCTTTCACTTTCTTCCCAGGAAAGTTCTTTTTTCCAAAAACCTGGTGGGGGAGGGCTGGGTGTAACCTGCCTTCTATCAGAGGATATTTTCCTCCACATTTGTCCAAACCGGCACAGCCTGTCCTTTCCTGGGTCTCTGTTGCAGATGGAAGCTGCTGGTGCCATTGTCAGCTTGAAGCACTCTTTTGATGCAAGCAGATGTTGCCAGGTGTGTTCAGCAGCTGTTGCTCAATGCTTATGCCAAGCTATTGTGTTCCTCATGGAACCAAGGAGCCATTGTGACACTGCAGGGGCTGATGGCATCAAGGAGGCAATTGTGACAGTACAGAACCTCCTAGAAACAAGGCTCCATTGTGACACCGTGGGGAATCATGGAATCAAGGAGCCCATTGTGACACGGCTGCATGGAACCAATGGTCCATGGTTACACGGCGGATTCAAGAAGAGCACGGTGACACCACGCAACATCATGGAACTGTACGTCCATTGTGACACAGCAAGGCCGCATGGAAACAAGGGGACCATTGTGGCAAAGCAGGGCCTAATGGAAGCATGGAGAGCATTGTGACACTAAGGAAACTCCTGGAACCAAGATGACCACTGGCACATAATGGAACCTCATGGAAGCAAGCCTCCACGATGGTTTTGGAGGGCCTCAGGGACCACAGGACCCATTGTGACACAGCAGGACCTGGTGGAACCAAGGAGCCTTTGTGATACTCCAGATCCACATGGAAGCCAGGGTGCACTGAGACACAGTGGGGCCTTGTTGGAACCAAAGACACCTCTGCAAAAAGCAGGCTAGCTCATAGAAGCAAGGAGTCCTTTGTTACAACATCAAACCTATGGAAGCAAGGGACCATTGTGACACTGCGGGGCCTCATGGAACCAATTGTCCATGATGACAGTGCGGATCAAAAGAGACCATGGTGACACTGCGGAACCTGATGGAACCAAGGAGCCATTGTGACACAGTGGGGCCTCATGGAATCAAGGAGACCATTGTGACCCAGGTGTTGCATGGGAAGGCAAGGAGCCATTGTGACACTTTGGGCTTCTTCCCTTGAGCTCTGCAGCTGGCTGTCCCAGCCCAGCGCACCATGTGCCACCTGCTCTCCTCAGGGCTCTGCCTGCACACAGCCCCAGGAGAAGTTTTCCTGTTTGCAAGGAAAGAATGGAAAAGCCAGAGCAGGTTTCCTAAACAACAAACCCCACTCAGGAGCCACATGCTCAGTACAGGCTGCCTGGAACGATGTCCCCTTTCTACAAGGGTCAGTGTGAGCAGGAATGATCTCTGGGAGCAGAATTCTCGGAGTCTTTCCACTGAATTCTCTCTCCCTGTGTCTTGGGGTGACTTTATCATGTGTATCCCCTATTGCTGCTCTATGCCCAGAAGTGAACTTTGTGCATTTCTGTGCCTTTCAACTGAGCCTGAGAGGGGGGAGAGGAAAAAAAACCGGACAAACTTCTCAGAGCGTTTGTTCAAGGACACACATACACACTCCTCTGCATCCTGCTTGCAGCAAGAGCAGAGGGAAGCAACTTTGTTTCTTTTTAGCCAGTTTTCAGCTCCTTTTCTCTGGGGGGAGATGGAGAGTTGAACTTTGTTTTCCTGGGACTTTGGGGGTTTTTTTTCCCTTCTCCTCTTCTTGACTCTTTCAACATCAGAGCACATTGGGAGAATTTTCTCCCGAGGTGGGGGCCCTGAATGTGGGCCCATGAGCCAGCTGCAAGGAGGAGGAGAGAGACTGCACCTACGGAAGTGTTGGGGTTCCTCCCCCCTGCCATGAGGTCATGGGAGAGGGGACCCTGGGGTAGAGGCATGGCCTGGGCACGGGGTCTCCCTGCTCCCTGCTCACATGTGCCCTAACCCTGTTCAGCACTGCTTATTTTGTGTTGCCCTGTGCCAGGAGGGCCCTGGTTGTGCTGTGATTGCTCAGTTCTTTGGCAGTGCCCCGCCCATGTGGCTGGAGAAGAAAGAGCTCTGAAACTTCTCTCAAGAATCGCTCCCTGTTTCTTTGCACGGGCCTCGCTGTCTATGGATGTTTCAGGAGACCCCACCGAAACACAGAAGGACTCTCAAATTATCCCAGCTTTCTCTGCACAGCGAGAGGTTTTAATATTTAGCATTGTTATCCTTTTCCTGTGTGTTTGTTAAAAAAATAGGTTTTATCTCTTTCACTTTCTTCCCAGGAAAGTTCTTTTTTCCAAAAACCTGGTGGGGGAGGGCTGGGTGTAACCTGCCTTCTATCAGAGGATATTTTCCTCCACATTTGTCCAAACCGGCACAGCCTGTCCTTTCCTGGGTCTCTGTTGCAGATGGAAGCTGCTGGTGCCATTGTCAGCTTGAAGCCCTCTTTTGATGCAAGCAGATGTTGCCAGGTGTGTTCAGCAGCTGTTGCTCAATGCTTATGCCAAGCTATTGTGTTCCTCATGGAACCAAGGAGCCATTGTGACACTGCAGGGGCTGATGGCATCAAGGAGGCAATTGTTACAGTACAGAACCTCCTAGAAACAAGGCTCCATTGTGACACCGTGGGGAATCATGGAATCAAGGAGCCCATTGTGACACGGCTGCATGGAACCAATGGTCCATGGTTACACGGCGGATTCAAGAAGAGCACGGTGACACCACGCAACATCATGGAACCGTACGTCCATTGTGACACAGCAAGGCCGCATGGAAACAAGGGGACCATTGTGGCAAAGCAGGGCCTAATGGAAGCATGGAGAGCATTGTGACACTAAGGAAACTCCTGGAACCAAGATGACCACTGGCACATAATGGAACCTCATGGAAGCAAGCCTCCACGATGGTTTTGGAGGGCCTCAGGGACCACAGGACCCATTGTGACACAGCAGGACCTGGTGGAACCAAGGAGCCTTTGTGATACTCCACATCCACATGGAAGCCAGGGTGCACTGAGACACAGCGGGGCCTTGTTGGAACCAAAGACACCTCTGCAAAAAGCAGGCTAGCTCATAGAAGCAAGGAGTCCTTTGTTACAACATCAAACCTATGGAAGCAAGGGACCATTGTGACACTGCGGGGCCTCATGGAACCAATTGTCCATGATGACAGTGCGGATCAAAAGAGACCATGGTGACACTGCGGAACCTGATGGAACCAAGGAGACCATGGTGACACAGTGGGGCCTCATGGAATCAAGGAGACCATTGTGACCCAGGTGTTGCATGGGAAGGCAAGGAGCCATTGTGACACTTTGGGCTTCTTCCCTTGAGCTCTGCAGCTGGCTGTCCCAGCCCAGCGCACCATGTGCCACCTGCTCTCCTCAGGGCTCTGCCTGCACACAGCCCCAGGAGAAGTTTTCCTGTTTGCAAGGAAAGAATGGAAAAGCCGGAGCAGGTTTCCTAAACAACAAACCCCACTCAGGAGCCACATGCTCAGTACAGGCTGCCTGGAACGATGTCCCCTTTCTACAAGGGTCAGTGTGAGCAGGAATGAATGATCTCTGGGAGCAGAATTCTCGGAGTCTTTCCACTGAATTCTCTGTCCCTGTGTCTTGGGGTGACTTTATCATGTGTATCCCCCTATTGCTGCTCTATGCCCAGAAGTGAACTTTGTGCATTTCTGTGCCTTTCAACTGAGCCTGAGAGGGGGGAGAGGAAAAAAAAGCCAGACAAACTTCTCAGAGCGTTTGTTCAAGGACACACATACACACTCCTCTGCATCCTGCTTGCAGCAAGAGCAGAGGAAGCAACTTTGTTTCTTTTTAGCCAGTTTTCAGCTCCTTTTCTCTGGAGGGAGATGGAGAGTTGAACTTTGTTTTCCTGGGACTTTGGGGGTTTTTTTTCCCTTCTTCTCTTCTTGACTCTTTCAACATCAGAGCACATTGGGAGAATTTTCTCCCGAGGTGGGGGCCCTGAATGTGGGCCCATGAGCCAGCTGCAAGGAGGAGGAGAGAGACTACACCTACGGAAGTGTTGGGGTTCCTCCCCCCTGCCATGAGGTCATGGGAGAGGGGACCCTGGGGTAGAGGCATGGCCTGGGCACGGGGTCTCCCTGCTCCCAGCTCACATGTGCCCTAACCCTGTTCAGCACTGCTTATTTTGTGTTGCCCTGTGTCAGGAGGGCCCTGGTTGTGCCGTGATTGCTCAGTTCTTTGGCAGTGCCCCGCCCATGTGGCTGGAGAAGAAAGAGCTCTGAAACTTCTCTCAAGAATCGCTCCCTGTTTCTTTGCACGGGCCTCGCTGTCTATGGATGTTTCAGGAGACCCCACCGAAACACGGAAGGACTCTCAAATTATCCCAGCTTTCTCTGCACAGCGAGAGCTTTTAATATTTAGCATTGTTATCCTTTTCCTGTGTGTTTGTTAAAAAAGTAGTTTTTATCTCTTTCACTTTCTTCCCAGGAAAATTCTTTTTTCCCGAAGCTGGTGGGGGAGGGCTGGGTGTAACCTGCCTTCTATCAGAGGATATTTTCCTCCACATTTGTCCAAACCGGCACAGCCTGTCCTTTCCCTGGGTGTCTGTTGCAGATGGAAGCTGCTGGTGCCATTGTCAGCTTGAAGCCCTCTTTTGATGCAAGCAGATGTTGCCAGGTGTGTTCAGCAGCTGTTGCTCAATGCTTATGCCAAGCTATTGTGTTCCTCATGGAACCAAGGAGCCATTGTGACACTGCAGGGGCTGATGGCATCAAGGAGGCAATTGTGACAGTACAGAACCTCCTAGAAACAAGGCTCCATTGTGACACCGTGGGGAATCATGGAATCAAGGAGCCCATTGTGACACGGCTGCATGGAACCAATGGTCCATGGTTACACGGCGGATTCAAGAAGAGCACGGTGACACCACGCAACATCATGGAACCGTACGTCCATTGTGACACAGCAAGGCCGCATGGAAACAAGGGGACCATTGTGGCAAAGCAGGGCCTAATGGAAGCCTGGAGAGCATTGTGACATTGTGGGGAATCATGGAAACATGGAGAGCATTGTGACACTAAGGAAACTCCTGGAACCAAGATGACCACTGGCACATAATGGAACCTCATGGAAGCAAGCCTCCACGATGGTTTTGGAGGGCCTCAGGGACCACAGGACCCATTGTGACACAGCAGGACCTGGTGGAACCAAGGAGCCTTTGTGATACTCCACATCCACATGGAAGCCAGGGTGCACTGAGACACAGCGGGGCCTTGTTGGAACCAAAGACACCTCTGCAAAAAGCAGGCTAGCTCATAGAAGCAAGGAGTCCTTTGTTACAACATCAAACCTATGGAAGCAAGGGACCATTGTGACACTGCGGGGCCTCATGGAACCAATTGTCCATGATGACAGTGCGGATCAAAAGAGACCATGGTGACACTGCGGAACCTGATGGAACCAAGGAGCCATTGTGACACAGTGGGGCCTCATGGAATCAAGGAGACCATTGTGACCCAGGTGTTGCATGGGAAGGCAAGGAGCCATTGTGACACTTTGGGCTTCTTCCCTTGAGCTCTGCAGCTGGCTGTCCCAGCCCAGCGCACCATGTGCCACCTGCTCTCCTCAGGGCTCTGCCTGCACACAGCCCCAGGAGAAGTTTTCCTGTTTGCAAGGAAAGAATGGAAAAGCCGGAGCAGGTTTCCTAAACAACAAACCCCACTCAGGAGCCACATGCTCAGTACAGGCTGCCTGGAACGATGTCCCCTTTCTACAAGGGTCAGTGTGAGCAGGAATGATCTCTGGGAGCAGAATTCTCGGAGTCTTTCCACTGAATTCTCTCTCCCTGTGTCTTGGGGTGACTTTATCATGTGTATCCCCTATTGCTGCTCTATGCCCAGAAGTGAACTTTGTGCATTTCTGTGCCTTTCAACTGAGCCTGAGAGGGGGGAGAGGAAAAAAAACCGGACAAACTTCTCAGAGCGTTTGTTCAAGGACACACATACACACTCCTCTGCATCCTGCTTGCAGCAAGAGCAGAGGGAAGCAACTTTGTTTCTTTTTAGCCAGTTTTCAGCTCCTTTTCTCTGGGGGGAGATGGAGAGTTGAACTTTGTTTTCCTGGGACTTTGGGGGTTGTTTTTCCCTTCTTCTCTTCTTGACTCTTTCAACATCAGAGCACATTGGGAGAATTTTCTCCCGAGGTGGGGGCCCTGAATGTGGGCCCATGAGCCAGCTGCAAGGAGGAGGAGAGAGACTGCACCTACGGAAGTGTTGGGGTTCCTCCCTCCTGCCATGCGGTCATGGGAGAGGGGACCCTGGGGTAGAGGCATGGCCTGGGCACGGGGGGTCTCCCTGCTCCCTGCTCACATGTGCCCTAACCCTGTTCAGCACTGCTTATTTTGTGTTGCCCTGTGTGAGGAGGGCCCTGGTTGTGCCGTGATTGCTCAGTTCTTTGGCAGTGCCCCGCCCATGTGGCTGGAGAAGAAAGAGCTCTGAAACTTCTACCAAGAATCGCTCCCTGTTTCTTTGCACGGGCCTCGCTGTCTATGGATGTTTCAGGAGACCCCACCGAAACACAGAAGGACTCTCAAATTATCCCAGCTTTCTCTGCACAGCGAGAGCTTTAAATATTTAGCATTGTTATCCTTTTCCTGTGTGTTTGTTAAAAAAATAGTTTTTATCTCTTTCACTTTCTTCCTAGGAAAGTTCTTTTTTCCAAAACCTGGTGGGGGAGGGCTGGGTGTAACCTGCCTTCTATCAGAGGATATTTTCCTCCACATTTGTCCAAACCGGCACAGCCTGTCCTTTCCTGGGTCTCTGTTGCAGATGGAAGCTGCTGGTGCCATTGTCAGCTTGAAGCACTCTTTTGATGCAAGCAGATGTTGCCAGGTGTGTTCAGCAGCTGTTGCTCAATGCTTATGCCAAGCTATTGTGTTCCTCATGGAACCAAGGAGCCATTGTGACACTGCAGGGGCTGATGGCATCAAGGAGGCAATTGTGACAGTACAGAACCTCCTAGAAACAAGGCTCCATTGTGACACCGTGGGGAATCATGGAATCAAGGAGCCCATTGTGACACGGCTGCATGGAACCAATGGTCCATGGTTACTCGGCGGATTCAAGAAGAGCACGGTGACACCACGCAACATCATGGAACCATAGGTCCATTGTGACACAGCAAGGCCGCATGGAAACAAGGGGACCATTGTGGCAAAGCAGGGCCCAATGGAAGCCTGGAGAGCATTGTGACATTGTGGGGAATCATGGAAACATGGAGAGCATTGTGACACTAAGGAAACTCCTGGAACCAAGATGACCACTGGCTAATAATGGAACCTCATGGAAGCAAGCATCCATGATGACTTTGGAGGGCCTCAGGGACCACAGGACCCATTGTGACACAGCAGGACCTGGTGGAACCAAGGAGCCTTTGTGATACTCCAGATCCACATGGAAGCCAGGGTGCACTGAGACACAGCGGGGCCTTGTTGGAACCAAAGACACCTCTGCAAAAAGCAGGCTAGCTCATAGAAGCAAGGAGTCCTTTGTTACAACATCAAACCTATGGAAGCAAGGGACCATTGTGACACTGCGGGGCCTCATGGAACCAATTGTCCATGATGACAGTGCGGATCAAAAGAGACCATGGTGACACTGCGGAACCTGATGGAACCAAGGAGCCATTGTGACACAGTGGGGCCTCATGGAATCAAGGAGACCATTGTGACCCAGGTGTTGCATGGGAAGGCAAGGAGCCATTGTGACACTTTGGGCTTCTTCCCTTGAGCTCTGCAGCTGGCTGTCCCAGCCCAGCGCACCATGTGCCACCTGCTCTCCTCAGGGCTCTGCCTGCACACAGCCCCAGGAGAAGTTTTCCTGTTTGCAAGGAAAGAATGGAAAAGCCGGAGCAGGTTTCCTAAACAACAAACCCCACTCAGGAGCCACATGCTCAGTACAGGCTGCCGGGAACGATGTCCCCTTTCTACAAGGGTCAGTGTGAGCAGGAATGATCTCTGGGAGCAGAATTCTCGGAGTCTTTCCACTGAATTCTCTCTCCCTGTGTCTTGGGGTGACTTTATCATGTGTATCCCCTATTGCTGCTCTATGCCCAGAAGTGAACTTTGTGCATTTCTGTGCCTTTCAACTGAGCCTGAGAGGGGGGAGAGGAAAAAAAACCGGACAAACTTCTCAGAGCGTTTGTTCAAGGACACACATACACACTCCTCTGCATCCTGCTTGCAGCAAGAGCAGAGGGAAGCAACTTTGTTTCTTTTTAGCCAGTTTTCAGCTCCTTTTCTCTGGGGGGAGATGGAGAGTTGAACTTTGTTTTCCTGGGACTTCGGGGGTTTTTTTTCCCTTCTTCTCTTCTTGACTCTTTCAACATCAGAGCACATTGGGAGAATTTTCTCCCGAGGTGGGGGCCCTGAATGTGGGCCCATGAGCCAGCTGCAAGGAGGAGGAGAGAGACTGCACCTACGGAAGTGTTGGGGTTCCTCCCTCCTGCCATGAGGTCATGGGAGAGGGGACCCTGGGGTAGAGGCATGGCCTGGGCACGGGGTCTCCCTGCTCCCTGCTCACATGTGCCCTAATCCTGTTCAGCACTGCTTATTTTGTGTTGCCCTGTGCCAGGAGGGCCCTGGTTGTGCCGTGATTGCTCAGTTCTTTGGCAGTGCCCCGCCCATGTGGCTGGAGAAGAAAGAGCTCTGCAACTTCTCTCAAGAATCGCTCCCTGTTTCTTTGCACGGGCCTCGCTGTCTATGGATGTTTCAGGAGACCCCACCGAAACACGGAAGGACTCTCAAATTATCCCAGCTTTCTCTGCACAGCGAGAGCTTTTAATATTTAGCATTGTTATCCTTTTCCTGTGTGTTTGTTAAAAAAATAGTTTTTATCTCTTTCACTTTCTTCCCAGGAAAGTTCTTTTTTCCAAAAACCTGGTGGGGGAGGGCTGGGTGTAACCTGCCTTCTATCAGAGGATATTTTCCTCCACATTTGTCCAAACCGGCACAGCCTGTCCTTTCCCTGGGTGTCTGTTGCAGATGGAAGCTGCTGGTGCCATTGTCAGCTTGAAGCACTCTTTTGATGCAAGCAGATGTTGCCAGGTGTGTTCAGCAGCTGTTGCTCAATGCTTATGCCAAGCTATTGTGTTCCTCATGGAACCAAGGAGCCATTGTGACACTGCAGGGGCTGATGGCATCAAGGAGGCAATTGTGACAGTACAGAACCTCCTAGAAACAAGGCTCCATTGTGACACCGTGGGGAATCATGGAATCAAGGAGCCCATTGTGACACGGCTGCATGGAACCAATGGTCCATGGTTACTCGGCGGATTCAAGAAGAGCACGGTGACACCACGCAACATCATGGAACCGTACGTCCATTGTGACACAGCAAGGCCGCATGGAAACAAGGGGACCATTGTGGCAAAGCAGGGCCTAATGGAAGCCTGGAGAGCATTGTGACATTGTGGGGAATCATGGAAACATGGAGAGCATTGTGACACTAAGGAAACTCCTGGAACCAAGATGACCACTGGCACATAATGGAACCTCATGGAAGCAAGCATCCATGATGACTTTGGAGGGCCTCAGGGACCACAGGACCCATTGTGACACAGCAGGACCTGGTGGAACCAAGGAGCCTTTGTGATACTCCAGATCCACATGGAAGCCAGGGTGCACTGAGACACAGCGGGGCCTTGTTGGAACCAAAGACACCTCTGCAAAAAGCAGGCTAGCTCATAGAAGCAAGGAGTCCATTGTTACAACGTAAAAGCTATGGAACCAAGGGACCATTGTGACACTGCGGGGCCTCATGGAACCAAGGAGCCATTGTGACACAGTGGGGCCTCATGGAATCAAGGAGACCATTGTGACCCAGGTGTTGCATGGGAAGGCAAGGAGCCATTGTGACACTTTGGGCTTCTTCCCTTGAGCTCTGCAGCTGGCTGTCCCAGCCCAGCGCACCATGTGCCACCTGCTCTCCTCAGGGCTCTGCCTGCACACAGCCCCAGGAGAAGTTTTCCTGTTTGCAAGGAAAGAATGGAAAAGCCGGAGCAGGTTTCCTAAACAACAAACCCCACTCAGGAGCCACATGCTCAGTACAGGCTGCCTGGAACGATGTCCCCTTTCTACAAGGGTCAGTGTGAGCAGGAATGAATGATCTCTGGGAGCAGAATTCTCGGAGTATTTCCACTGAATTCTCTCTCCCTGTGTCTTGGGGTGACTTTATCATGTGTATCCCCCTATTGCTGCTCTATGCCCAGAAGTGAACTTTGTGCATTTCTGTGCCTTTCAACTGAGCCTGAGAGGGGGGAGAGGAAAAAAAAGCCAGACAAACTTCTCAGAGCGTTTGTTCAAGGACACACATACACACTCCTCTGCATCCTGCTTGCAGCAAGAGCAGAGGGAAGCAACTTTGTTTCTTTTTAGCCAGTTTTCAGCTCCTTTTCTCTGGAGGGAGATGGAGAGTTGAACTTTGTTTTCCTGGGACTTCGGGGGTTTTTTTTCCCTTCTTCTCTTCTTGACTCTTTCAACATCAGAGCACATTGGGAGAATTTTCTCCCGAGGTGGGGGCCCTGAATGTGGGCCCATGAGCCAGCTGCAAGGAGGAGGAGAGAGACTACACCTACGGAAGTGTTGGGGTTCCTCCCCCCTGCCATGAGGTCATGGGAGAGGGGACCCTGGGGTAGAGGCATGGCCTGGGCACGGGGTCTCCCTGCTCCCTGCTCACATGTGCCCTAATCCTGTTCAGCACTGCTTATTTTGTGTTGCCCTGTGTGAGGAGGGCCCTGCTTGTGCTGTGATTGCTCAGTTCTTTGGCAGTGCCCCGCCCATGTGGCTGGAGAAGAAAGAGCTCTGAAACTTCTCTCAAGAATCGCTCCCTGTTTCTTTGCACGGGCCTCGCTGTCTATGGATGTTTCAGGAGACCCCACCGAAACACGGAAGGACTCTCAAATTATCCCAGCTTTCTCTGCACAGCGAGAGGTTTTAATATTTAGCATTGTTATCCTTTTCCTGTGTGTTTGTTAAAAAAATAGTTTTTATCTCTTTCACTTTCTTCCCAGGAAAGTTCTTTTTTCCAAAAACCTGGTGGGGGAGGGCTGGGTGTAACCTGCCTTCTATCAGAGGATATTTTCCTCCACATTTGTCCAAACCGGCACAGCCTGTCCTTTCCCTGGGTGTCTGTTGCAGATGGAAGCTGCTGGTGCCATTGTCAGCTTGAAGCCCTCTTTTGATGCAAGCAGATGTTGCCAGGTGTGTTCAGCAGCTGTTGCTCAATGCTTATGCCAAGCTATTGTGTTCCTCATGGAACCAAGGAGCCATTGTGACACTGCAGGGGCTGATGGCATCAAGGAGGCAATTGTGACAGTACAGAACCTCCTAGAAACAAGGCTCCATTGTGACACCGTGGGGAATCATGGAATCAAGGAGCCCATTGTGACACGGCTGCATGGAACCAATGGTCCATGGTTACACGGCGGATTCAAGAAGAGCACGGTGACACCACGCAACATCATGGAACCGTACGTCCATTGTGACACAGCAAGGCCGCATGGAAACAAGGGGACCATTGTGGCAAAGCAGGGCCTAATGGAAGCCTGGAGAGCATTGTGACATTGTGGGGAATCATGGAAACATGGAGAGCATTGTGACACTAAGGAAACTCCTGGAACCAAGATGACCACTGGCACATAATGGAACCTCATGGAAGCAAGCATCCACAATGACTTTGGAGGGCCTCAGGGACCACAGGACCCATTGTGACACAGCAGGACCTGGTGGAACCAAGGAGCCTTTGTGATACTCCAGATCCACATGGAAGCCAGGGTGCACTGAGACACAGCGGGGCCTTGTTGGAACCAAAGACACCTCTGCAAAAAGCAGGCTAGCTCATAGAAGCAAGGAGTCCATTGTTACAACGTAAAAGCTATGCAACCAAGGGACCATTGTGACACTGCGGGGCCTCATGGAACCAATTGTCCATGATGACAGTGCGGATCAAAGGAGACCATGGTGACACTGCGGAACCTGATGGAACCAAGGAGCCATTGTGACACAGTGGGGCCTCATGGAATCAAGGAGACCATTGTGACCCAGGTGTTGCATGGGAAGGCAAGGAGCCATTGTGACACTTTGGGCTTCTTCCCTTGAGCTCTGCAGCTGGCTGTCCCAGCCCAGCGCACCATGTGCCACCTGCTCTCCTCAGGGCTCTGCCTGCACACAGCCCCAGGAGAAGTTTTCCTGTTTGCAAGGAAAGAATGGAAAAGCCGGAGCAGGTTTCCTAAACAACAAACCCCACTCAGGAGCCACATGCTCAGTACAGGCTGCCGGGAACGATGTCCCCTTTCTACAAGGGTCAGTGTGAGCAGGAATGAATGATCTCTGGGAGCAGAATTCTCGGAGTCTTTCCACTGAATTCTCTCTCCCTGTGTCTTGGGGTGACTTTATCATGTGTATCCCCTATTGCTGCTCTATGCCCAGAAGTGAACTTTGTGCATTTCTGTGCCTTTCAACTGAGCCTGAGAGGGGGGAGAGGAAAAAAAACCGGACAAACTTCTCAGAGCGTTTGTTCAAGGACACACATACACACTCCTCTGCATCCTGCTTGCAGCAAGAGTGGAGGAAGCAACCTTGTTTCTTTTTAGCCAGTTTTCAGCTCCTTTTCTCTGGGGGGAGATGGAGAGTTGAACTTTGTTTTCCTGGGACTTTGGGGGTTTTTTTTCCCTTGTGCTAGTTTGAAAACAAACCAGTGAGAGGCACCAAGTCAGAATAACAATTTAATGGAAATTAAAGTAAAGGAAAAGAAAGTAAAAGAAAATACTGACAGAGTCAAGATACAACCTGAGTCCCTATTAGGCAGGGTAGTGGTAGCAGTCTGGTGGAATGGTGGCTGCAATCCTCTGAAGTGGTGATCCTGTAGTAGAAGGGGTCTGCTCTTCCTCAGAAAATCCAGCGGTGGCTGTGTAGCTCCTGTCCTCTGGAAATCCAGTGGAGTCCCTTTGATGCTCAGAGTCCCAGTTATATCCATGATGGGATGCTTGGTTCCTCCCTCTGGGTGGAGCATCTCACAATGGGGTAATGAGTCATGAGGCCAGGTGTTGATTAGGCTCGTTAACAGAAGATAGTCCGGAGGGAGTTATCTCTGAGTCATGCAGCAGGACAATGATGGGCCATTAACAGAAAGATAGTCTGGGGGGAGGAGGCAAGGAAGACACTGCCCCACCTGATTTCAACAGCTCATGAGGATGGTAATAGAATACACCTCAACCCAGGACATTATCCACCCCTTATTCTATTACCATCTACATCATCCCAAATCAATACCTTCTTAAACTCTAGACACACATACATATATATATATATACAATGAAACCCTACACACCGTTCTCACCTAAGATTAGGTCTCCCTGTGGTACACAACGGGTTTCCCCATCTTTTTGCATTACCCACCAAGTGCAACCAGGTCCTTGAGCAAAGACAATCCCACGGATGGGTTTGCCTTTGCCTGAGGTGGGATTAATCCAAACAGTCTTTCCTAAAATACCTCTCAGGTGTACCACAGGGACTCCATCTCCATCCACTGTGTGCAAGGGTTCAGACTCGGCAGGACCAGCTCGATTGATGGACCCTCGGGTATTGACCATCCAGGTAGCCTTCGCTAAGTTCACTTCCCAATTTTTGAAGGTCCCCCCACCAAGTGCCTTTAGGGTGGTTTTAAGTAGTCCATTGGAGCGTTCAACTTTTCCGGCAGCTGGTGCATGATAAGGAATATGATATATCCATTCGATACCGTGTTCTCTGGCCCAGGTGTTGATGAGGCTGTTCTTAAAATGAGTCCCGTTGTCTGACTCGATCCTGTCCGGGGTGCCATGTCTCCACAGGACTTGCTTTTCCAGGCCCAAGATGGTGTTCCGGGCTGTAGCATGAGGCACAGGGTAGGTCTCCAGCCATCCAGTGGTTGCTTCAACCATGGTCAACACGTAGCGCTTGCCTTGGCGAGTTTGGGGAAGGGTGATGTAATCAACTTGCCAGGCTTCCCCATACCTGTACTTTGACCATCGTCCACCATACCACAGAGGCTTCACCCGCTTGGCCTGTTTGATTGCAGCACAGGTCTCACAACTGTGGATGACCTGTGAAATGCTGTCCATGGTAAGGTCCACCCCTCGGTCACGGGCCCATTGGTATGTTGCATCTCTCCCCTGATGACCAGAGGCATCATGGGCCCAACGAGCTAGGAATAATTCTCCCTTGTGCTGCCAGTCCAGATCCACCTGTGATACTTTCACCTTGGCAGCTCGGTCCACCTGCTCGTTGTTGCGATGTTCTTCATTAGCCCGACTCTTGGGTACGTGCGCATCCACGTGTCGAACCTTCACGGCCAGCTTCTCTACTCGGGCAGCGATGTCCTGCCAAATCTCAGCGGCCCAGATGGGTTTCCCTCTGCGCTGCCAGTTGGCTTTTCTCCAGCGAACCAGCCATCCCCACAGAGCATTAGCTACCATCCACGAGTCGGTGTAGAGATAGAGCCTCGGCCACTTCTCTCGTTCAGCAATATCCAAAGCCAGCTGGACGGCTTTAAGCTCTGCAACCTGACTCGATCCACCTTGTCCCTCGGTAGCTTGTGCAACTTGCCGTGTGGGGCTCCATACTGCAGCTTTCCACTTCCTGTTAGTGCCTACAATTCGGCAGGAACCATCAGTGAAGAGGGCATAACGTCTTTCAGTCTCCGGTAGCTCATTATATGGTGGGGCTTCCTCAGCACGAGTCACTTGCTCTTCCTCTTCTTCAGAAGATAATCCAAACGTCTCACCTTCAGGCCAGTTTGTTATAATTTCCAGAATCCCAGGGCGATTCGGGTTTCCAATACGGGCACGCTGTGTGATGAGAGCAATCCATTTGCTCCATGTGGTGTCAGTGGCGTGATGCGTGGAAGGAACCTTTCCCTTGAACATCCACCCCAGCACTGGTAGTCGGGGTGCCAGGAGGAGTTGTGCCTCTGTGCCGATTACCTCCGAGGCAGCTTGGACTCCTTCATAGGCGGCCAAGATTTCCTTCTCTGTGGGAGTGTAGTTAGCTTCAGATCCTCTGTAGCTTCGGCTCCAGAATCCCAGTGGTCGGCCACGAGTCTCACCAGGCACCTTCTGCCAGAGGCTCCAGGACAGACCATGGCTCCCGGCTGCAGAGTAGAGCACATTCTTCACCTCTGGTCCTGTCCTGACTGGGCCAAGGGCTACCGCATGAGCGATTTCCTGTTTGATCTGGGTGAAGGCTTGCTGCTGTTCGGGACCCCAGTGGAAATCGTTCTTCTTGCGGGTAACCAGGTAGAGAGGGCTCACGATCTGGCTGTACTCAGGAATGTGCATTCTCCAAAAACCTATGGCGCCTAGGAAAGCTTGTGTTTCCTTCTTGCTGGTCGGTGGAGACATCGCAGTGATCTTGTTGACGACCTCGGTGGGAATCTGACGTCGTCCATCTTGCCACTTTACTCCCAGGAACTGGATCTCTTGGGCAGGTCCCTTGACTTTGCTCCTTTTGATGGCAAAGCCAGCTTCCAGGAGAATCTGGATGATTTTCTCTCCTTTCTCAAATACTTCCTTTGCTGTGTTTCCCCACACGATGATGTCGTCGATGTATTGCAGATGTTCTGGGGCCTCACCCTTTTCCAGTGCAGTCTGGATCAGTCCATGGCAAATGGTGGGACTGTGCTTCCACCCCTGGGGCAGTCGGTTCCAGGTGTATTGCACACCCCTCCAAGTGAAAGCAAACTGGGGCCTGCATTCTGCTGCCAAAGGAATGGAGAAGAAGGCATTGGCAATGTCAATAGTGGAGTACCACTTCGCTGCTTTGGACTCCAGCTCGTACTGAAGTTCCAACATATCCGGCACAGCAGCACTCAACGGTGGTGTGACTTCATTCAGGCCACGGTAATCCACCGTCAGTCTCCATTCTCCGTTGGACTTACGCACTGGCCATATAGGGCTGTTGAAAGGTGAATGGGCCTTGCTGACCACCCCTTGGCTCTCCAGTTTACGAATCATCTCATGGACGGGAACCACAGAGTCTCTGTCTGTGCGGTATTGCCGACGGTGTACTGTTGCTGTGGCAATTGGTACCTGTTGTTCTTCAACTCTTAGCAGTCCCACGGCAGATGGGTCATCTGAGAGGCCAGGCAATGTACTCAGTTGTCTGATATCTTCTGTCTCCACAGCAGCTATCCCAAAAGCCCAACGATGTCCTTTTGGGTCCTTGAAATATCCATTTCTGAGATAGTCTATGCCGAGAATGCACGGGGCCTCCGGGCCAGTCACGATGGGGTGTTTCTGCCACTCGTTCCCAGTTAAACTCACTTCAGCTTCCAGTACAGTCAGCTGCTGGGATCCTCCCGTCACCCCACAAATGGAAATGGGTTCTGCCCCCACATACCTTGATGGCATCAGAGTACATTGAGCACCTGTGTCAACCAAAGCCGTGTATTTTTGTGGGTCAGCTGTGCCAGGCCATCGGACCCACACAGTCCAAAAGACCCGATTATCCCTTTCCTCTACCTGGCTAGAGGCAGGGCCCCTCTATTCCTGGTTCTGGTGCATGTTGCTCCCTTCCGGTGAATATGTTCCTGAGGTCCCTTCAAGAGGATCAGTCATACTATCATTCTGGTATTGTCTGGAGTTCTGTGTGTGAGAGACCGGAGCAATGTTGACTCTAGATGCGCTTCTTGTGGTAGTTGTCCCTCTTTTTAGTTCACGTACCCTGGCTGCTAAGGAGGAGGTGGGTTTTCCATGCCACTTACTCATGTCTTCTCCATGTTCCTGAAGGAAAAACCAGAGATTACCTCGTGGGGTGTATCCTCTCTCCCTGGTTGGGGGACGCCGGCTCCTAATGGCAGAGACTCTTGTTGGTTCTGGCGAGATCTGGTAAATCTCTTCCTTAAGTTCCTTTTTCAATTTCTGATGGCCTTCTTCAATCAAACTCCGGACTTGCTCAGCTGAAAGACTTGTTTCCACGGATGAGACATGGGTGCGAAACGGGGCTGTGACGGTGTCCTCGTAAATCCTCAGTTTGTTCACCAAGACGCCCACCCTGTCCTCGCCTTCCCTCCATTGCAGCGTTGCCAGGTAACGGGAGTATATCTCTGGTCCAAGGCGTGCGAACCTCAACCACATCTGTGACGTGCACTGGACACCATCTGGGCTCTTAGGAAATCTCTCGTCTTCTGAGAAAATGATCTCCAGCACAGCCAATTCCCTCAGGCACCGGATACCTTGTTCCATTGTGCTCCATTTCCCTTGGTGCACCTGGAGGTCTTCTTTACAAAGGTACCTGTCCCTGACACTTGTAAGCAGTCGCCGCCAGAGGCTGAGAGTTTCTTGGGTTCTCCCGATCCCCTGGTCAATGACCACATCCCGGGACAGAGATCCCAGCTGCCTGGCCTCACTTCCGTCCAGAATGGTGTCATTGGCTGCAGCATCCCAAATGCGGAGCAGCCAGGTCAGGATGGACTCGTTTGTCTGGCGTGTGAATTCCCTCCGCAGGTCACGCAGCTCACCCAGGGATAGTGACCGAGTGATGATCTCTGGCTCTGCCTCTTCTGCTGGATGTGAAGGTCCTGCTGCATCCTCATCAGTCACTATGCGGACTGACTTGCTTTTTGATTTCTTCTTCTGCACGGGGGCAACTGCAATCGGTTTGGGCTGTTCTGGTTCAGTGGTGGCTTGCATGGGGACGCTGACAGTGCTTTTGGTTCCTTTCTCCTCTGAGTCAGTCTGCGTAGTCATGGACGCTGTTGTTTTGTATTTGGTCCCTTCCTCCTCTGTGATAGTCTGTGTAGAGATGGACGCTGTTGCTTTGCATTTGGTTTCTTTCTCCTCTGTGTCAGTCTGCGTAGAGATGGACGCTGTTGCTTTGCATTTGGTTTCTTTCTCCTCTGTGACAGTCTGCGTAGAGATGGATGCGGTTGCTTTGCGTTTGGTTTCTTTCTCCTCTGTGTCAGTCTGCGTAGAGATGGATGCAGTTACTTTGCTTTTGCTTCCTTTCTCCTTTGTGACAGTCTGCGTAGAGATGGATGCGGTTGCTTTGCTTTTGCTTCCTTTCTCCTTTGTGACAGTCTGCGTAGAGATGGGTGCGGTTGCTTTGCTTTTGGTTCCTTTCTGTGTGGCAGTCTGTGTAGACATGGTATTTGCTGCTTTGCTCCTTTTTACCTCCTCCTCAAGCAGACGTTGCACCACACTAAGTAGCGTTCTGTTTCTAAGCATGGTGTACACAATGCAGGCCATGGAGAAAAAAGAGAATAGAACTGACAAGAAGATTATACCATCCTTAACATCCAGAGGGAACTCAATATTTTCAAAAACTGCTGTGCCTGGCCTGAAAGGCTGGAAGAAACCACTCTCTACTCCTCCCACCAGGGGCTGGGTGCGATTGTTGAAGAGATCCCAGACAGAGGAGCCCAGACTAGGAAAGCCAAACAAAACTGAGTGTATATTCCGAATGGTATTCATTGCCTCGCAGGTTATTATGCTATAGACATAATAAACCAATAAAGCAATTCTCATACCAGTCCCTGGTTTTAACAGGAGTAACACAACAGGCAGGTAGTTCCCCATGTGAGGAAAAATATAGAGAGCAAGATACAGAACCCATGCAGACAAGCTGAGCACCATGGTGAATAGGTTTCTGTTAATACAAGATTGTAATTCTGACTTTCTCTCAGAGCAGGCCCCACATTGGGCGCCAAATTATGTGCTAGTTTGAAAACAAACCAGTGAGAGGCACCAAGTCAGAATAACAATTTAATGGAAATTAAAGTAAAGGAAAAGAAAGTAAAAGAAAATACTGACAGAGTCAAGATACAACCTGAGTCCCTATTAGGCAGGGTAGTGGTAGCAGTCTGGTGGAATGGTGGCTGCAATCCTCTGAAGTGGTGATCCTGTAGTAGAAGGGGTCTGCTCTTCCTCAGAAAATCCAGCGGTGGCTGTGTAGCTCCTGTCCTCTGGAAATCCAGTGGAGTCCCTTTGATGCTCAGAGTCCCAGTTATATCCATGATGGGATGCTTGGTTCCTCCCTCTGGGTGGAGCATCTCACAATGGGGTAATGAGTCATGAGGCCAGGTGTTGATTAGGCTCGTTAACAGAAGATAGTCCGGAGGGAGTTATCTCTGAGTCATGCAGCAGGACAATGATGGGCCATTAACAGAAAGATAGTCTGGGGGGAGGAGGCAAGGAAGACACTGCCCCACCTGATTTCAACAGCTCATGAGGATGGTAATAGAATACACCTCAACCCAGGACATCCCTTCTCCTCTTCTTGACTCTTTCAACATCAGAGCACATTGGGAGAATTTTCTCCCGAGGTGGGGGCCCTGAATGTGGGCCCATGAGCCAGCTGCAAGGAGGAGGAGAGAGACTGCACCTACGGAAGTGTTGGGGTTCCTCCCTCCTGCCATGCGGTCATGGGAGAGGGGACCCTGGGGTAGAGGCATGGCCTGGGCACGGGGGGTCTCCCTGCTCCCTGCTCACATGTGCCCTAACCCTGTTCAGCACTGCTTATTTTGTGTTGCCCTGTGTGAGGAGGGCCCTGGTTGTGCCGTGATTGCTCAGTTCTTTGGCAGTGCCCCGCCCATGTGGCTGGAGAAGAAAGAGCTCTGCAACTTCTCTCAAGAATCGCTCCCTGTTTCTTTGCACGGGCCTCGCTGTCTATGGATGTTTCAGGAGACCCCACCGAAACACAGAAGGACTCTCAAATTATCCCAGCTTTCTCTGCACAGCGAGAGGTTTTAATATTTAGCATTGTTATCCTTTTCCTGTGTGTTTGTTAAAAAAATAGGTTTTATCTCTTTCACTTTCTTCCCAGGAAAGTTCTTTTTTCCAAAAACCTGGTGGGGGAGGGCTGGGTGTAACCTGCCTTCTATCAGAGGATATTTTCCTCCACATTTGTCCAAACCGGCACAGCCTGTCCTTTCCTGGGTCTCTGTTGCAGATGGAAGCTGCTGGTGCCATTGTCAGCTTGAAGCACTCTTTTGATGCAAGCAGATGTTGCCAGGTGTGTTCAGCAGCTGTTGCTCAATGCTTATGCCAAGCTATTGTGTTCCTCATGGAACCAAGGAGCCATTGTGACACTGCAGGGGCTGATGGCATCAAGGAGGCAATTGTGACAGTACAGAACCTCCTAGAAACAAGGCTCCATTGTGACACCGTGGGGAATCATGGAATCAAGGAGCCCATTGTGACACGGCTGCATGGAACCAATGGTCCATGGTTACACGGCGGATTCAAGAAGAGCACGGTGACACCACGCAACATCATGGAACTGTACGTCCATTGTGACACAGCAAGGCCGCATGGAAACAAGGGGACCATTGTGGCAAAGCAGGGCCTAATGGAAGCATGGAGAGCATTGTGACACTAAGGAAACTCCTGGAACCAAGATGACCACTGGCACATAATGGAACCTCATGGAAGCAAGCCTCCACGATGGTTTTGGAGGGCCTCAGGGACCACAGGACCCATTGTGACACAGCAGGACCTGGTGGAACCAAGGAGCCTTTGTGATACTCCAGATCCACATGGAAGCCAGGGTGCACTGAGACACAGTGGGGCCTTGTTGGAACCAAAGACACCTCTGCAAAAAGCAGGCTAGCTCATAGAAGCAAGGAGTCCTTTGTTACAACATCAAACCTATGGAAGCAAGGGACCATTGTGACACTGCGGGGCCTCATGGAACCAATTGTCCATGATGACAGTGCGGATCAAAAGAGACCATGGTGACACTGCGGAACCTGATGGAACCAAGGAGCCATTGTGACACAGTGGGGCCTCATGGAATCAAGGAGACCATTGTGACCCAGGTGTTGCATGGGAAGGCAAGGAGCCATTGTGACACTTTGGGCTTCTTCCCTTGAGCTCTGCAGCTGGCTGTCCCAGCCCAGCGCACCATGTGCCACCTGCTCTCCTCAGGGCTCTGCCTGCACACAGCCCCAGGAGAAGTTTTCCTGTTTGCAAGGAAAGAATGGAAAAGCCGGAGCAGGTTTCCTAAACAACAAACCCCACTCAGGAGCCACATGCTCAGTACAGGCTGCCTGGAACGATGTCCCCTTTCTACAAGGGTCAGTGTGAGCAGGAATGATCTCTGGGAGCAGAATTCTCGGAGTCTTTCCACTGAATTCTCTCTCCCTGTGTCTTGGGGTGACTTTATCATGTGTATCCCCTATTGCTGCTCTATGCCCAGAAGTGAACTTTGTGCATTTCTGTGCCTTTCAACTGAGCCTGAGAGGGGGGAGAGGAAAAAAAACCGGACAAACTTCTCAGAGCGTTTGTTCAAGGACACACATACACACTCCTCTGCATCCTGCTTGCAGCAAGAGCAGAGGGAAGCAACTTTGTTTCTTTTTAGCCAGTTTTCAGCTCCTTTTCTCTGGGGGGAGATGGAGAGTTGAACTTTGTTTTCCTGGGACTTTGGGGGTTTTTTTTCCCTTCTCCTCTTCTTGACTCTTTCAACATCAGAGCACATTGGGAGAATTTTCTCCCGAGGTGGGGGCCCTGAATGTGGGCCCATGAGCCAGCTGCAAGGAGGAGGAGAGAGACTGCACCTACGGAAGTGTTGGGGTTCCTCCCCCCTGCCATGAGGTCATGGGAGAGGGGACCCTGGGGTAGAGGCATGGCCTGGGCACGGGGTCTCCCTGCTCCCTGCTCACATGTGCCCTAACCCTGTTCAGCACTGCTTATTTTGTGTTGCCCTGTGCCAGGAGGGCCCTGGTTGTGCTGTGATTGCTCAGTTCTTTGGCAGTGCCCCGCCCATGTGGCTGGAGAAGAAAGAGCTCTGAAACTTCTCTCAAGAATCGCTCCCTGTTTCTTTGCACGGGCCTCGCTGTCTATGGATGTTTCAGGAGACCCCACCGAAACACAGAAGGACTCTCAAATTATCCCAGCTTTCTCTGCACAGCGAGAGCTTTTAATATTTAGCATTGTTATCCTTTTCCTGTGTGTTTGTTAAAAAAATAGGTTTTATCTCTTTCACTTTCTTCCCAGGAAAGTTCTTTTTTCCAAAAACCTGGTGGGGGAGGGCTGGGTGTAACCTGCCTTCTATAAGAGGATATTTTCCTCCACATTTGTCCAAACCGGCACAGCCTGTCCTTTCCTGGGTCTCTGTTGCAGATGGAAGCTGCTGGTGCCATTGTCAGCTTGAAGCCCTCTTTTGATGCAAGCAGATGTTGCCAGGTGTGTTCAGCAGCTGTTGCTCAATGCTTATGCCAAGCTATTGTGTTCCTCATGGAACCAAGGAGCCATTGTGACACTGCAGGGGCTGATGGCATCAAGGAGGCAATTGTTACAGTACAGAACCTCCTAGAAACAAGGCTCCATTGTGACACCGTGGGGAATCATGGAATCAAGGAGCCCATTGTGACACGGCTGCATGGAACCAATGGTCCATGGTTACACGGCGGATTCAAGAAGAGCACGGTGACACCACGCAACATCATGGAACCGTACGTCCATTGTGACACAGCAAGGCCGCATGGAAACAAGGGGACCATTGTGGCAAAGCAGGGCCTAATGGAAGCATGGAGAGCATTGTGACACTAAGGAAACTCCTGGAACCAAGATGACCACTGGCACATAATGGAACCTCATGGAAGCAAGCCTCCACGATGGTTTTGGAGGGCCTCAGGGACCACAGGACCCATTGTGACACAGCAGGACCTGGTGGAACCAAGGAGCCTTTGTGATACTCCACATCCACATGGAAGCCAGGGTGCACTGAGACACAGCGGGGCCTTGTTGGAACCAAAGACACCTCTGCAAAAAGCAGGCTAGCTCATAGAAGCAAGGAGTCCTTTGTTACAACATCAAACCTATGGAAGCAAGGGACCATTGTGACACTGCGGGGCCTCATGGAACCAATTGTCCATGATGACAGTGCGGATCAAAAGAGACCATGGTGACACTGCGGAACCTGATGGAACCAAGGAGACCATGGTGACACAGTGGGGCCTCATGGAATCAAGGAGACCATTGTGACCCAGGTGTTGCATGGGAAGGCAAGGAGCCATTGTGACACTTTGGGCTTCTTCCCTTGAGCTCTGCAGCTGGCTGTCCCAGCCCAGCGCACCATGTGCCACCTGCTCTCCTCAGGGCTCTGCCTGCACACAGCCCCAGGAGAAGTTTTCCTGTTTGCAAGGAAAGAATGGAAAAGCCGGAGCAGGTTTCCTAAACAACAAACCCCACTCAGGAGCCACATGCTCAGTACAGGCTGCCTGGAACGATGTCCCCTTTCTACAAGGGTCAGTGTGAGCAGGAATGAATGATCTCTGGGAGCAGAATTCTCGGAGTCTTTCCACTGAATTCTCTGTCCCTGTGTCTTGGGGTGACTTTATCATGTGTATCCCCCTATTGCTGCTCTATGCCCAGAAGTGAACTTTGTGCATTTCTGTGCCTTTCAACTGAGCCTGAGAGGGGGGAGAGGAAAAAAAAGCCAGACAAACTTCTCAGAGCGTTTGTTCAAGGACACACATACACACTCCTCTGCATCCTGCTTGCAGCAAGAGCAGAGGGAAGCAACTTTGTTTCTTTTTAGCCAGTTTTCAGCTCCTTTTCTCTGGGGGGAGATGGAGAGTTGAACTTTGTTTTCCTGGGACTTTGGGGGTTGTTTTTCCCTTCTTCTCTTCTTGACTCTTTCAACATCAGAGCACATTGGGAGAATTTTCTCCCGAGGTGGGGGCCCTGAATGTGGGCCCATGAGCCAGCTGCAAGGAGGAGGAGAGAGACTGCACCTACGGAAGTGTTGGGGTTCCTCCCTCCTGCCATGCGGTCATGGGAGAGGGGACCCTGGGGTAGAGGCATGGCCTGGGCACGGGGGGTCTCCCTGCTCCCTGCTCACATGTGCCCTAACCCTGTTCAGCACTGCTTATTTTGTGTTGCCCTGTGTGAGGAGGGCCCTGGTTGTGCCGTGATTGCTCAGTTCTTTGGCAGTGCCCCGCCCATGTGGCTGGAGAAGAAAGAGCTCTGAAACTTCTACCAAGAATCGCTCCCTGTTTCTTTGCACGGGCCTCGCTGTCTATGGATGTTTCAGGAGACCCCACCGAAACACAGAAGGACTCTCAAATTATCCCAGCTTTCTCTGCACAGCGAGAGCTTTAAATATTTAGCATTGTTATCCTTTTCCTGTGTGTTTGTTAAAAAAATAGTTTTTATCTCTTTCACTTTCTTCCTAGGAAAGTTCTTTTTTCCAAAACCTGGTGGGGGAGGGCTGGGTGTAACCTGCCTTCTATCAGAGGATATTTTCCTCCACATTTGTCCAAACCGGCACAGCCTGTCCTTTCCTGGGTCTCTGTTGCAGATGGAAGCTGCTGGTGCCATTGTCAGCTTGAAGCACTCTTTTGATGCAAGCAGATGTTGCCAGGTGTGTTCAGCAGCTGTTGCTCAATGCTTATGCCAAGCTATTGTGTTCCTCATGGAACCAAGGAGCCATTGTGACACTGCAGGGGCTGATGGCATCAAGGAGGCAATTGTGACAGTACAGAACCTCCTAGAAACAAGGCTCCATTGTGACACCGTGGGGAATCATGGAATCAAGGAGCCCATTGTGACACGGCTGCATGGAACCAATGGTCCATGGTTACTCGGCGGATTCAAGAAGAGCACGGTGACACCACGCAACATCATGGAACCATAGGTCCATTGTGACACAGCAAGGCCGCATGGAAACAAGGGGACCATTGTGGCAAAGCAGGGCCCAATGGAAGCCTGGAGAGCATTGTGACATTGTGGGGAATCATGGAAACATGGAGAGCATTGTGACACTAAGGAAACTCCTGGAACCAAGATGACCACTGGCTAATAATGGAACCTCATGGAAGCAAGCATCCATGATGACTTTGGAGGGCCTCAGGGACCACAGGACCCATTGTGACACAGCAGGACCTGGTGGAACCAAGGAGCCTTTGTGATACTCCAGATCCACATGGAAGCCAGGGTGCACTGAGACACAGTGGGGCCTTGTTGGAACCAAAGACACCTCTGCAAAAAGCAGGCTAGCTCATAGAAGCAAGGAGTCCTTTGTTACAACATCAAACCTATGGAAGCAAGGGACCATTGTGACACTGCGGGGCCTCATGGAACCAATTGTCCATGATGACAGTGCGGATCAAAAGAGACCATGGTGACACTGCGGAACCTGATGGAACCAAGGAGCCATTGTGACACAGTGGGGCCTCATGGAATCAAGGAGACCATTGTGACCCAGGTGTTGCATGGGAAGGCAAGGAGCCATTGTGACACTTTGGGCTTCTTCCCTTGAGCTCTGCAGCTGGCTGTCCCAGCCCAGCGCACCATGTGCCACCTGCTCTCCTCAGGGCTCTGCCTGCACACAGCCCCAGGAGAAGTTTTCCTGTTTGCAAGGAAAGAATGGAAAAGCCGGAGCAGGTTTCCTAAACAACAAACCCCACTCAGGAGCCACATGCTCAGTACAGGCTGCCTGGAACGATGTCCCCTTTCTACAAGGGTCAGTGTGAGCAGGAATGATCTCTGGGAGCAGAATTCTCGGAGTCTTTCCACTGAATTCTCTCTCCCTGTGTCTTGGGGTGACTTTATCATGTGTATCCCCTATTGCTGCTCTATGCCCAGAAGTGAACTTTGTGCATTTCTGTGCCTTTCAACTGAGCCTGAGAGGGGGGAGAGGAAAAAAAACCGGACAAACTTCTCAGAGCGTTTGTTCAAGGACACACATACACACTCCTCTGCATCCTGCTTGCAGCAAGAGCAGAGGGAAGCAACTTTGTTTCTTTTTAGCCAGTTTTCAGCTCCTTTTCTCTGGGGGGAGATGGAGAGTTGAACTTTGTTTTCCTGGGACTTTGGGGGTTTTTTTTCCCTTCTCCTCTTCTTGACTCTTTCAACATCAGAGCACATTGGGAGAATTTTCTCCCGAGGTGGGGGCCCTGAATGTGGGCCCATGAGCCAGCTGCAAGGAGGAGGAGAGAGACTGCACCTACGGAAGTGTTGGGGTTCCTCCCCCCTGCCATGAGGTCATGGGAGAGGGGACCCTGGGGTAGAGGCATGGCCTGGGCACGGGGTCTCCCTGCTCCCTGCTCACATGTGCCCTAACCCTGTTCAGCACTGCTTATTTTGTGTTGCCCTGTGCCAGGAGGGCCCTGGTTGTGCTGTGATTGCTCAGTTCTTTGGCAGTGCCCCGCCCATGTGGCTGGAGAAGAAAGAGCTCTGAAACTTCTCTCAAGAATCGCTCCCTGTTTCTTTGCACGGGCCTCGCTGTCTATGGATGTTTCAGGAGACCCCACCGAAACACAGAAGGACTCTCAAATTATCCCAGCTTTCTCTGCACAGCGAGAGCTTTTAATATTTAGCATTGTTATCCTTTTCCTGTGTGTTTGTTAAAAAAATAGGTTTTATCTCTTTCACTTTCTTCCCAGGAAAGTTCTTTTTTCCAAAAACCTGGTGGGGGAGGGCTGGGTGTAACCTGCCTTCTATAAGAGGATATTTTCCTCCACATTTGTCCAAACCGGCACAGCCTGTCCTTTCCTGGGTCTCTGTTGCAGATGGAAGCTGCTGGTGCCATTGTCAGCTTGAAGCCCTCTTTTGATGCAAGCAGATGTTGCCAGGTGTGTTCAGCAGCTGTTGCTCAATGCTTATGCCAAGCTATTGTGTTCCTCATGGAACCAAGGAGCCATTGTGACACTGCAGGGGCTGATGGCATCAAGGAGGCAATTGTTACAGTACAGAACCTCCTAGAAACAAGGCTCCATTGTGACACCGTGGGGAATCATGGAATCAAGGAGCCCATTGTGACACGGCTGCATGGAACCAATGGTCCATGGTTACACGGCGGATTCAAGAAGAGCACGGTGACACCACGCAACATCATGGAACCGTACGTCCATTGTGACACAGCAAGGCCGCATGGAAACAAGGGGACCATTGTGGCAAAGCAGGGCCTAATGGAAGCATGGAGAGCATTGTGACACTAAGGAAACTCCTGGAACCAAGATGACCACTGGCACATAATGGAACCTCATGGAAGCAAGCCTCCACGATGGTTTTGGAGGGCCTCAGGGACCACAGGACCCATTGTGACACAGCAGGACCTGGTGGAACCAAGGAGCCTTTGTGATACTCCACATCCACATGGAAGCCAGGGTGCACTGAGACACAGCGGGGCCTTGTTGGAACCAAAGACACCTCTGCAAAAAGCAGGCTAGCTCATAGAAGCAAGGAGTCCTTTGTTACAACATCAAACCTATGGAAGCAAGGGACCATTGTGACACTGCGGGGCCTCATGGAACCAATTGTCCATGATGACAGTGCGGATCAAAAGAGACCATGGTGACACTGCGGAACCTGATGGAACCAAGGAGACCATGGTGACACAGTGGGGCCTCATGGAATCAAGGAGACCATTGTGACCCAGGTGTTGCATGGGAAGGCAAGGAGCCATTGTGACACTTTGGGCTTCTTCCCTTGAGCTCTGCAGCTGGCTGTCCCAGCCCAGCGCACCATGTGCCACCTGCTCTCCTCAGGGCTCTGCCTGCACACAGCCCCAGGAGAAGTTTTCCTGTTTGCAAGGAAAGAATGGAAAAGCCGGAGCAGGTTTCCTAAACAACAAACCCCACTCAGGAGCCACATGCTCAGTACAGGCTGCCTGGAACGATGTCCCCTTTCTACAAGGGTCAGTGTGAGCAGGAATGAATGATCTCTGGGAGCAGAATTCTCGGAGTCTTTCCACTGAATTCTCTGTCCCTGTGTCTTGGGGTGACTTTATCATGTGTATCCCCCTATTGCTGCTCTATGCCCAGAAGTGAACTTTGTGCATTTCTGTGCCTTTCAACTGAGCCTGAGAGGGGGGAGAGGAAAAAAAAGCCAGACAAACTTCTCAGAGCGTTTGTTCAAGGACACACATACACACTCCTCTGCATCCTGCTTGCAGCAAGAGCAGAGGGAAGCAACTTTGTTTCTTTTTAGCCAGTTTTCAGCTCCTTTTCTCTGGGGGGAGATGGAGAGTTGAACTTTGTTTTCCTGGGACTTTGGGGGTTGTTTTTCCCTTCTTCTCTTCTTGACTCTTTCAACATCAGAGCACATTGGGAGAATTTTCTCCCGAGGTGGGGGCCCTGAATGTGGGCCCATGAGCCAGCTGCAAGGAGGAGGAGAGAGACTGCACCTATGGAAGTGTTGGGGTTCCTCCCCCCTGCCATGAGGTCATGGGAGAGGGGACCCTGGGGTAGAGGCATGGCCTGGGCACGGGGTCTCCCTGCTCCCTGCTCACATGTGCCCTAACCCTGTTCAGCACTGCTTATTTTGTGTTGCCCTGTGTGAGGAGGGCCCTGGTTGTGCCGTGATTGCTCAGTTCTTTGGCAGTGCCCCGCCCATGTGGCTGGAGAAGAAAGAGCTCTGAAACTTCTACCAAGAATCGCTCCCTGTTTCTTTGCACGGGCCTCGCTGTCTATGGATGTTTCAGGAGACCCCACCGAAACACAGAAGGACTCTCAAATTATCCCAGCTTTCTCTGCACAGCGAGAGCTTTAAATATTTAGCATTGTTATCCTTTTCCTGTGTGTTTGTTAAAAAAATAGTTTTTATCTCTTTCACTTTCTTCCTAGGAAAGTTCTTTTTTCCAAAACCTGGTGGGGGAGGGCTGGGTGTAACCTGCCTTCTATCAGAGGATATTTTCCTCCACATTTGTCCAAACCGGCACAGCCTGTCCTTTCCTGGGTCTCTGTTGCAGATGGAAGCTGCTGGTGCCATTGTCAGCTTGAAGCACTCTTTTGATGCAAGCAGATGTTGCCAGGTGTGTTCAGCAGCTGTTGCTCAATGCTTATGCCAAGCTATTGTGTTCCTCATGGAACCAAGGAGCCATTGTGACACTGCAGGGGCTGATGGCATCAAGGAGGCAATTGTGACAGTACAGAACCTCCTAGAAACAAGGCTCCATTGTGACACCGTGGGGAATCATGGAATCAAGGAGCCCATTGTGACACGGCTGCATGGAACCAATGGTCCATGGTTACTCGGCGGATTCAAGAAGAGCACGGTGACACCACGCAACATCATGGAACCATAGGTCCATTGTGACACAGCAAGGCCGCATGGAAACAAGGGGACCATTGTGGCAAAGCAGGGCCCAATGGAAGCCTGGAGAGCATTGTGACATTGTGGGGAATCATGGAAACATGGAGAGCATTGTGACACTAAGGAAACTCCTGGAACCAAGATGACCACTGGCACATAATGGAACCTCATGGAAGCAAGCATCCATGATGACTTTGGAGGGCCTCAGGGACCACAGGACCCATTGTGACACAGCAGGACCTGGTGGAACCAAGGAGCCTTTGTGATACTCCAGATCCACATGGAAGCCAGGGTGCACTGAGACACAGTGGGGCCTTGTTGGAACCAAAGACACCTCTGCAAAAAGCAGGCTAGCTCATAGAAGCAAGGAGTCCTTTGTTACAACATCAAACCTATGGAAGCAAGGGACCATTGTGACACTGCGGGGCCTCATGGAACCAATTGTCCATGATGACAGTGCGGATCAAAAGAGACCATGGTGACACTGCGGAACCTGATGGAACCAAGGAGCCATTGTGACACAGTGGGGCCTCATGGAATCAAGGAGACCATTGTGACCCAGGTGTTGCATGGGAAGGCAAGGAGCCATTGTGACACTTTGGGCTTCTTCCCTTGAGCTCTGCAGCTGGCTGTCCCAGCCCAGCGCACCATGTGCCACCTGCTCTCCTCAGGGCTCTGCCTGCACACAGCCCCAGGAGAAGTTTTCCTGTTTGCAAGGAAAGAATGGAAAAGCCGGAGCAGGTTTCCTAAACAACAAACCCCACTCAGGAGCCACATGCTCAGTACAGGCTGCCGGGAACGATGTCCCCTTTCTACAAGGGTCAGTGTGAGCAGGAATGATCTCTGGGAGCAGAATTCTCGGAGTCTTTCCACTGAATTCTCTCTCCCTGTGTCTTGGGGTGACTTTATCATGTGTATCCCCTATTGCTGCTCTATGCCCAGAAGTGAACTTTGTGCATTTCTGTGCCTTTCAACTGAGCCTGAGAGGGGGGAGAGGAAAAAAAACCGGACAAACTTCTCAGAGCGTTTGTTCAAGGACACACATACACACTCCTCTGCATCCTGCTTGCAGCAAGAGCAGAGGGAAGCAACTTTGTTTCTTTTTAGCCAGTTTTCAGCTCCTTTTCTCTGGGGGGAGATGGAGAGTTGAACTTTGTTTTCCTGGGACTTCGGGGGTTTTTTTTCCCTTCTTCTCTTCTTGACTCTTTCAACATCAGAGCACATTGGGAGAATTTTCTCCCGAGGTGGGGGCCCTGAATGTGGGCCCATGAGCCAGCTGCAAGGAGGAGGAGAGAGACTGCACCTACGGAAGTGTTGGGGTTCCTCCCTCCTGCCATGAGGTCATGGGAGAGGGGACCCTGGGGTAGAGGCATGGCCTGGGCACGGGGTCTCCCTGCTCCCTGCTCACATGTGCCCTAATCCTGTTCAGCACTGCTTATTTTGTGTTGCCCTGTGCCAGGAGGGCCCTGGTTGTGCCGTGATTGCTCAGTTCTTTGGCAGTGCCCCGCCCATGTGGCTGGAGAAGAAAGAGCTCTGCAACTTCTCTCAAGAATCGCTCCCTGTTTCTTTGCACGGGCCTCGCTGTCTATGGATGTTTCAGGAGACCCCACCGAAACACAGAAGGACTCTCAAATTATCCCAGCTTTCTCTGCACAGCGAGAGGTTTTAATATTTAGCATTGTTATCCTTTTCCTGTGTGTTTGTTAAAAAAATAGTTTTTATCTCTTTCACTTTCTTCCCAGGAAAGTTCTTTTTTCCAAAAACCTGGTGGGGGAGGGCTGGGTGTAACCTGCCTTCTATCAGAGGATATTTTCCTCCACATTTGTCCAAACCGGCACAGCCTGTCCTTTCCCTGGGTGTCTGTTGCAGATGGAAGCTGCTGGTGCCATTGTCAGCTTGAAGCACTCTTTTGATGCAAGCAGATGTTGCCAGGTGTGTTCAGCAGCTGTTGCTCAATGCTTATGCCAAGCTATTGTGTTCCTCATGGAACCAAGGAGCCATTGTGACACTGCAGGGGCTGATGGCATCAAGGAGGCAATTGTGACAGTACAGAACCTCCTAGAAACAAGGCTCCATTGTGACACCGTGGGGAATCATGGAATCAAGGAGCCCATTGTGACACGGCTGCATGGAACCAATGGTCCATGGTTACTCGGCGGATTCAAGAAGAGCACGGTGACACCACGCAACATCATGGAACCGTACGTCCATTGTGACACAGCAAGGCCGCATGGAAACAAGGGGACCATTGTGGCAAAGCAGGGCCTAATGGAAGCCTGGAGAGCATTGTGACATTGTGGGGAATCATGGAAACATGGAGAGCATTGTGACACTAAGGAAACTCCTGGAACCAAGATGACCACTGGCACATAATGGAACCTCATGGAAGCAAGCATCCATGATGACTTTGGAGGGCCTCAGGGACCACAGGACCCATTGTGACACAGCAGGACCTGGTGGAACCAAGGAGCCTTTGTGATACTCCAGATCCACATGGAAGCCAGGGTGCACTGAGACACAGCGGGGCCTTGTTGGAACCAAAGACACCTCTGCAAAAAGCAGGCTAGCTCATAGAAGCAAGGAGTCCATTGTTACAACGTAAAAGCTATGGAACCAAGGGACCATTGTGACACTGCGGGGCCTCATGGAACCAAGGAGCCATTGTGACACAGTGGGGCCTCATGGAATCAAGGAGACCATTGTGACCCAGGTGTTGCATGGGAAGGCAAGGAGCCATTGTGACACTTTGGGCTTCTTCCCTTGAGCTCTGCAGCTGGCTGTCCCAGCCCAGCGCACCATGTGCCACCTGCTCTCCTCAGGGCTCTGCCTGCACACAGCCCCAGGAGAAGTTTTCCTGTTTGCAAGGAAAGAATGGAAAAGCCGGAGCAGGTTTCCTAAACAACAAACCCCACTCAGGAGCCACATGCTCAGTACAGGCTGCCGGGAACGATGTCCCCTTTCTACAAGGGTCAGTGTGAGCAGGAATGAATGATCTCTGGGAGCAGAATTCTCGGAGTCTTTCCACTGAATTCTCTGTCCCTGTGTCTTGGGGTGACTTTATCATGTGTATCCCCCTATTGCTGCTCTATGCCCAGAAGTGAACTTTGTGCATTTCTGTGCCTTTCAACTGAGCCTGAGAGGGGGGAGAGGAAAAAAAAGCCAGACAAACTTCTCAGAGCGTTTGTTCAAGGACACACATACACACTCCTCTGCATCCTGCTTGCAGCAAGAGCAGAGGGAAGCAACTTTGTTTCTTTTTAGCCAGTTTTCAGCTCCTTTTCTCTGGGGGGAGATGGAGAGTTGAACTTTGTTTTCCTGGGACTTCGGGGGTTTTTTTTCCCTTCTTCTCTTCTTGACTCTTTCAACAGCAGAGCACATTGGGAGAATTTTCTCCCGAGGTGGGGGCCCTGAATGTGGGCCCATGAGCCAGCTGCAAGGAGGAGGAGAGAGACTACACCTACGGAAGTGTTGGGGTTCCTCCCCCCTGCCATGAGGTCATGGGAGAGGGGACCCTGGGGTAGAGGCATGGCCTGGGCACGGGGTCTCCCTGCTCCCTGCTCACATGTGCCCTAATCCTGTTCAGCACTGCTTATTTTGTGTTGCCCTGTGCCAGGAGGGCCCTGGTTGTGCCGTGATTGCTCAGTTCTTTGGCAGTGCCCCGCCCATGTGGCTGGAGAAGAAAGAGCTCTGAAACTTCTCTCAAGAATCGCTCCCTGTTTCTTTGCACGGGCCTCGCTGTCTATGGATGTTTCAGGAGACCCCACCGAAACACGGAAGGACTCTCAAATTATCCCAGCTTTCTCTGCACAGCGAGAGGTTTTAATATTTAGCATTGTTATCCTTTTCCTGTGTGTTTGTTAAAAAAGTAGTTTTTATCTCTTTCACTTTCTTCCCAGGAAAATTCTTTTTTCCCGAAGCTGGTGGGGGAGGGCTGGGTGTAACCTGCCTTCTATCAGAGGATATTTTCCTCCACATTTGTCCAAACCGGCACAGCCTGTCCTTTCCCTGGGTGTCTGTTGCAGATGGAAGCTGCTGGTGCCATTGTCAGCTTGAAGCCCTCTTTTGATGCAAGCAGATGTTGCCAGGTGTGTTCAGCAGCTGTTGCTCAATGCTTATGCCAAGCTATTGTGTTCCTCATGGAACCAAGGAGCCATTGTGACACTGCAGGGGCTGATGGCATCAAGGAGGCAATTGTGACAGTACAGAACCTCCTAGAAACAAGGCTCCATTGTGACACCGTGGGGAATCATGGAATCAAGGAGCCCATTGTGACACGGCTGCATGGAACCAATGGTCCATGGTTACACGGCGGATTCAAGAAGAGCACGGTGACACCACGCAACATCATGGAACCGTACGTCCATTGTGACACAGCAAGGCCGCATGGAAACAAGGGGACCATTGTGGCAAAGCAGGGCCTAATGGAAGCCTGGAGAGCATTGTGACATTGTGGGGAATCATGGAAACATGGAGAGCATTGTGACACTAAGGAAACTCCTGGAACCAAGATGACCACTGGCACATAATGGAACCTCATGGAAGCAAGCATCCACAATGACTTTGGAGGGCCTCAGGGACCACAGGACCCATTGTGACACAGCAGGACCTGGTGGAACCAAGGAGCCTTTGTGATACTCCAGATCCACATGGAAGCCAGGGTGCACTGAGACACAGCGGGGCCTTGTTGGAACCAAAGACACCTCTGCAAAAAGCAGGCTAGCTCATAGAAGCAAGGAGTCCTTTGTTACAACATCAAACCTATGGAAGCAAGGGACCATTGTGACACTGCGGGGCCTCATGGAACCAATTGTCCATGATGACAGTGCGGATCAAAAGAGACCATGGTGACACTGCGGAACCTGATGGAACCAAGGAGCCATTGTGACACAGTGGGGCCTCATGGAATCAAGGAGACCATTGTGACCCAGGTGTTGCATGGGAAGGCAAGGAGCCATTGTGACACTTTGGGCTTCTTCCCTTGAGCTCTGCAGCTGGCTGTCCCAGCCCAGCGCACCATGTGCCACCTGCTCTCCTCAGGGCTCTGCCTGCACACAGCCCCAGGAGAAGTTTTCCTGTTTGCAAGGAAAGAATGGAAAAGCCGGAGCAGGTTTCCTAAACAACAAACCCTACTCAGGAGCCACATGCTCAGTACAGGCTGCCGGGAACGATGTCCCCTTTCTACAAGGGTCAGTGTGAGCAGGAATGAATGATCTCTGGGAGCAGAATTCTCGGAGTCTTTCCACTGAATTCTCTCTCCCTGTGTCTTGGGGTGACTTTATCATGTGTATCCCCTATTGCTGCTCTATGCCCAGAAGTGAACTTTGTGCATTTCTGTGCCTTTCAACTGAGCCTGAGAGGGGGGAGAGGAAAAAAAACCGGACAAACTTCTCAGAGCGTTTGTTCAAGGACACACATACACACTCCTCTGCATCCTGCTTGCAGCAAGAGTGGAGGAAGCAACCTTGTTTCTTTTTAGCCAGTTTTCAGCTCCTTTTCTCTGGGGGGAGATGGAGAGTTGAACTTTGTTTTCCTGGGACTTTGGGGGTTTTTTTTCCCTTCTCCTCTTCTTGACTCTTTCAACATCAGAGCACATTGGGAGAATTTTCTCCCGAGGTGGGGGCCCTGAATGTGGGCCCATGAGCCAGCTGCAAGGAGGAGGAGAGAGACTACACCTACGGAAGTGTTGGGGTTCCTCCCTCCTGCCATGCGGTCATGGGAGAGGGGACCCTGGGGTAGAGGCATGGCCTGGGCACGGGGGTCTCCCTGCTCCCTGCTCACATGTGCCCTAACCCTGTTCAGCACTGCTTATTTTGTGTTGCCCTGTGTGAGGAGGGCCCTGGTTGTGCCGTGATTGCTCAGTTCTTTGGCAGTGCCCCGCCCATGTGGCTGGAGAAGAAAGAGCTCTGCAACTTCTCTCAAGAATCGCTCCCTGTTTCTTTGCACGGGCCTCGCTGTCTATGGATGTTTCAGGAGACCCCACCGAAACACAGAAGGACTCTCAAATTATCCCAGCTTTCTCTGCACAGCGAGAGGTTTTAATATTTAGCATTGTTATCCTTTTCCTGTGTGTTTGTTAAAAAAATAGTTTTTATCTCTTTCACTTTCTTCCCAGGAAAGTTCTTTTTTCCAAAAACCTGGTGGGGGAGGGCTGGGTGTAACCTGCCTTCTATCAGAGGATATTTTCCTCCACATTTGTCCAAACCGGCACAGCCTGTCCTTTCCTGGGTCTCTGTTGCAGATGGAAGCTGCTGGTGCCATTGTCAGCTTGAAGCCCTCTTTTGATGCAAGCAGATGTTGCCAGGTGTGTTCAGCAGCTGTTGCTCAATGCTTATGCCAAGCTATTGTGTTCCTCATGGAACCAAGGAGCCATTGTGACACTGCAGGGGCTGATGGCATCAAGGAGGCAATTGTGACAGTACAGAACCTCCTAGAAACAAGGCTCCATTGTGACACCGTGGGGAATCATGGAATCAAGGAGCCCATTGTGACACGGCTGCATGGAACCAATGGTCCATGGTTACACGGCGGATTCAAGAAGAGCACGGTGACACCACGCAACATCATGGAACCGTATGTCCATTGTGACACAGCAAGGCCGCATGGAAACAAGGGGACCATTGTGGCAAAGCAGGGCCTAATGGAAGCCTGGAGAGCATTGTAACATTGTGGGGAATCATGGAAACATGGAGAGCATTGTGACACTAAGGAAACTCCTGGAACCAAGATGACCACTGGCACATAATGGAACCTCATGGAAGCAAGCATCCATGATGACTTTGGAGGGCCTCAGGGACCACAGGACCCATTGTGACACAGCAGGACCTGGTGGAACCAAGGAGCCTTTGTGATACTCCAGATCCACATGGAAGCCAGGGTGCACTGAGACACAGTGGGGCCTTGTTGGAACCAAAGACACCTCTGCAAAAAGCAGGCTAGCTCATAGAAGCAAGGAGTCCTTTGTTACAACATCAAACCTATGGAAGCAAGGGACCATTGTGACACTGCGGGGCCTCATGGAACCAATTGTCCATGATGACAGTGCGGATCAAAAGAGACCATGGTGACACTGCGGAACCTGATGGAACCAAGGAGCCATTGTGACACAGTGGGGCCTCATGGAATCAAGGAGACCATTGTGACCCAGGTGTTGCATGGGAAGGCAAGGAGCCATTGTGACACTTTGGGCTTCTTCCCTTGAGCTCTGCAGCTGGCTGTCCCAGCCCAGCGCACCATGTGCCACCTGCTCTCCTCAGGGCTCTGCCTGCACACAGCCCCAGGAGAAGTTTTCCTGTTTGCAAGGAAAGAATGGAAAAGCCGGAGCAGGTTTCCTAAACAACAAACCCCACTCAGGAGCCACATGCTCAGTACAGGCTGCCGGGAACGATGTCCCCTTTCTACAAGGGTCAGGGTGAGCAGGAATGAATGATCTCTGGGAGCAGAATTCTCGGAGTCTTTCCACTGAATTCTCTGTCCCTGTGTCTTGGGGTGACTTTATCATGTGTATCCCCCTATTGCTGCTCTATGCCCAGAAGTGAACTTTGTGCATTTCTGTGCCTTTCAACTGAGCCTGAGAGGGGGGAGAGGAAAAAAAAGCCAGACAAACTTCTCAGAGCGTTTGTTCAAGGACACACATACACACTCCTCTGCATCCTGCTTGCAGCAAGAGCAGAGGGAAGCAACTTTGTTTCTTTTTAGCCAGTTTTCAGCTCCTTTTCTCTGGAGGGAGATGGAGAGTTGAACTTTGTTTTCCTGGAACTTCGGGGGTTTTTTTTCCCTTCTTCTCTTCTTGACTCTTTCAACATCAGAGCACATTGGGAGAATTTTCTCCCGAGGTGGGGGCCCTGAATGTGGGCCCATGAGCCAGCTGCAAGGAGGAGGAGAGAGACTACACCTACGGAAGTGTTGGGGTTCCTCCCCCCTGCCATGAGGTCATGGGAGAGGGGACCCTGGGGTAGAGGCATGGCCTGGGCACGGGGTCTCCCTGCTCCCTGCTCACATGTGCCCTAATCCTGTTCAGCACTGCTTATTTTGTGTTGCCCTGTGCCAGGAGGGCCCTGGTTGTGCCGTGATTGCTCAGTTCTTTGGCAGTGCCCCGCCCATGTGGCTGGAGAAGAAAGAGCTCTGAAACTTCTCTCAAGAATCGCTCCCTGTTTCTTTGCACGGGCCTCGCTGTCTATGGATGTTTCAGGAGACCCCACCGAAACACGGAAGGACTCTCAAATTATCCCAGCTTTCTCTGCACAGCGAGAGGTTTTAATATTTAGCATTGTTATCCTTTTCCTGTGTGTTTGTTAAAAAAGTAGTTTTTATCTCTTTCACTTTCTTCCCAGGAAAATTCTTTTTTCCCGAAGCTGGTGGGGGAGGGCTGGGTGTAACCTGCCTTCTATCAGAGGATATTTTCCTCCACATTTGTCCAAACCGGCACAGCCTGTCCTTTCCCTGGGTGTCTGTTGCAGATGGAAGCTGCTGGTGCCATTGTCAGCTTGAAGCCCTCTTTTGATGCAAGCAGATGTTGCCAGGTGTGTTCAGCAGCTGTTGCTCAATGCTTATGCCAAGCTATTGTGTTCCTCATGGAACCAAGGAGCCATTGTGACACTGCAGGGGCTGATGGCATCAAGGAGGCAATTGTGACAGTACAGAACCTCCTAGAAACAAGGCTCCATTGTGACACCGTGGGGAATCATGGAATCAAGGAGCCCATTGTGACACGGCTGCATGGAACCAATGGTCCATGGTTACACGGCGGATTCAAGAAGAGCACGGTGACACCACGCAACATCATGGAACCGTACGTCCATTGTGACACAGCAAGGCCGCATGGAAACAAGGGGACCATTGTGGCAAAGCAGGGCCTAATGGAAGCCTGGAGAGCATTGTGACATTGTGGGGAATCATGGAAACATGGAGAGCATTGTGACACTAAGGAAACTCCTGGAACCAAGATGACCACTGGCACATAATGGAACCTCATGGAAGCAAGCATCCACAATGACTTTGGAGGGCCTCAGGGACCACAGGACCCATTGTGACACAGCAGGACCTGGTGGAACCAAGGAGCCTTTGTGATACTCCAGATCCACATGGAAGCCAGGGTGCACTGAGACACAGCGGGGCCTTGTTGGAACCAAAGACACCTCTGCAAAAAGCAGGCTAGCTCATAGAAGCAAGGAGTCCATTGTTACAACGTAAAAGCTATGCAACCAAGGGACCATTGTGACACTGCGGGGCCTCATGGAACCAATTGTCCATTATGACAGTGCGGATCAAAGGAGACCATGGTGACACTGCGGAACCTGATGGAACCAAGGAGCCATTGTGACACAGTGGGGCCTCATGGAATCAAGGAGACCATTGTGACCCAGGTGTTGCATGGGAAGGCAAGGAGCCATTGTGACACTTTGGGCTTCTTCCCTTGAGCTCTGCAGCTGGCTGTCCCAGCCCAGCGCACCATGTGCCACCTGCTCTCCTCAGGGCTCTGCCTGCACACAGCCCCAGGAGAAGTTTTCCTGTTTGCAAGGAAAGAATGGAAAAGCCGGAGCAGGTTTCCTAAACAACAAACCCTACTCAGGAGCCACATGCTCAGTACAGGCTGCCGGGAACGATGTCCCCTTTCTACAAGGGTCAGTGTGAGCAGGAATGAATGATCTCTGGGAGCAGAATTCTCGGAGTCTTTCCACTGAATTCTCTCTCCCTGTGTCTTGGGGTGACTTTATCATGTGTATCCCCTATTGCTGCTCTATGCCCAGAAGTGAACTTTGTGCATTTCTGTGCCTTTCAACTGAGCCTGAGAGGGGGGAGAGGAAAAAAAACCGGACAAACTTCTCAGAGCGTTTGTTCAAGGACACACATACACACTCCTCTGCATCCTGCTTGCAGCAAGAGTGGAGGAAGCAACCTTGTTTCTTTTTAGCCAGTTTTCAGCTCCTTTTCTCTGGGGGGAGATGGAGAGTTGAACTTTGTTTTCCTGGGACTTTGGGGGTTTTTTTTCCCTTCTCCTCTTCTTGACTCTTTCAACATCAGAGCACATTGGGAGAATTTTCTCCCGAGGTGGGGGCCCTGAATGTGGGCCCATGAGCCAGCTGCAAGGAGGAGGAGAGAGACTACACCTACGGAAGTGTTGGGGTTCCTCCCTCCTGCCATGCGGTCATGGGAGAGGGGACCCTGGGGTAGAGGCATGGCCTGGGCACGGGGGGTCTCCCTGCTCCCTGCTCACATGTGCCCTAACCCTGTTCAGCACTGCTTATTTTGTGTTGCCCTGTGTGAGGAGGGCCCTGGTTGTGCCGTGATTGCTCAGTTCTTTGGCAGTGCCCCGCCCATGTGGCTGGAGAAGAAAGAGCTCTGCAACTTCTCTCAAGAATCGCTCCCTGTTTCTTTGCACGGGCCTCGCTGTCTATGGATGTTTCAGGAGACCCCACCGAAACACAGAAGGACTCTCAAATTATCCCAGCTTTCTCTGCACAGCGAGAGGTTTTAATATTTAGCATTGTTATCCTTTTCCTGTGTGTTTGTTAAAAAAATAGTTTTTATCTCTTTCACTTTCTTCCCAGGAAAGTTCTTTTTTCCAAAAACCTGGTGGGGGAGGGCTGGGTGTAACCTGCCTTCTATCAGAGGATATTTTCCTCCAAATTTGTCCAAACCGGCACAGCCTGTCCTTTCCTGGGTCTCTGTTGCAGATGGAAGCTGCTGGTGCCATTGTCAGCTTGAAGCCCTCTTTTGATGCAAGCAGATGTTGCCAGGTGTGTTCAGCAGCTGTTGCTCAATGCTTATGCCAAGCTATTGTGTTCCTCATGGAACCAAGGAGCCATTGTGACACTGCAGGGGCTGATGGCATCAAGGAGGCAATTGTGACAGTACAGAACCTCCTAGAAACAAGGCTCCATTGTGACACCGTGGGGAATCATGGAATCAAGGAGCCCATTGTGACACGGCTGCATGGAACCAATGGTCCATGGTTACACGGCGGATTCAAGAAGAGCACGGTGACACCACGCAACATCATGGAACCGTATGTCCATTGTGACACAGCAAGGCCGCATGGAAACAAGGGGACCATTGTGGCAAAGCAGGGCCTAATGGAAGCCTGGAGAGCATTGTGACATTGTGGGGAATCATGGAAACATGGAGAGCATTGTGACACTAAGGAAACTCCTGGAACCAAGATGACCACTGGCACATAATGGAACCTCATGGAAGCAAGCATCCATGATGACTTTGGAGGGCCTCAGGGACCACAGGACCCATTGTGACACAGCAGGACCTGGTGGAACCAAGGAGCCTTTGTGATACTCCAGATCCACATGGAAGCCAGGGTGCACTGAGACACAGTGGGGCCTTGTTGGAACCAAAGACACCTCTGCAAAAAGCAGGCTAGCTCATAGAAGCAAGGAGTCCTTTGTTACAACATCAAACCTATGGAAGCAAGGGACCATTGTGACACTGCGGGGCCTCATGGAACCAATTGTCCATGATGACAGTGCGGATCAAAAGAGACCATGGTGACACTGCGGAACCTGATGGAACCAAGGAGCCATTGTGACACAGTGGGGCCTCATGGAATCAAGGAGACCATTGTGACCCAGGTGTTGCATGGGAAGGCAAGGAGCCATTGTGACACTTTGGGCTTCTTCCCTTGAGCTCTGCAGCTGGCTGTCCCAGCCCAGCGCACCATGTGCCACCTGCTCTCCTCAGGGCTCTGCCTGCACACAGCCCCAGGAGAAGTTTTCCTGTTTGCAAGGAAAGAATGGAAAAGCCGGAGCAGGTTTCCTAAACAACAAACCCCACTCAGGAGCCACATGCTCAGTACAGGCTGCCGGGAACGATGTCCCCTTTCTACAAGGGTCAGTGTGAGCAGGAATGAATGATCTCTGGGAGCAGAATTCTCGGAGTCTTTCCACTGAATTCTCTCTCCCTGTGTCTTGGGGTGACTTTATCATGTGTATCCCCTATTGCTGCTCTATGCCCAGAAGTGAACTTTGTGCATTTCTGTGCCTTTCAACTGAGCCTGAGAGGGGGGAGAGGAAAAAAAACCGGACAAACTTCTCAGAGCGTTTGTTCAAGGACACACATACACACTCCTCTGCATCCTGCTTGCAGCAAGAGTGGAGGAAGCAACCTTGTTTCTTTTTAGCCAGTTTTCAGCTCCTTTTCTCTGGGGGGAGATGGAGAGTTGAACTTTGTTTTCCTGGGACTTTGGGGGTTTTTTTTCCCTTCTCCTCTTCTTGACTCTTTCAACATCAGAGCACATTGGGAGAATTTTCTCCCGAGGTGGGGGCCCTGAATGTGGGCCCATGAGCCAGCTGCAAGGAGGAGGAGAGAGACTACACCTACGGAAGTGTTGGGGTTCCTCCCTCCTGCCATGCGGTCATGGGAGAGGGGACCCTGGGGTAGAGGCATGGCCTGGGCACGGGGTCTCCCTGCTCCCTGCTCACATGTGCCCTAATCCTGTTCAGCACTGCTTATTTTGTGTTGCCCTGTGCCAGGAGGGCCCTGGTTGTGCCGTGATTGCTCAGTTCTTTGGCAGTGCCCCGCCCATGTGGCTGGAGAAGAAAGAGCTCTGAAACTTCTCTCAAGAATCGCTCCCTGTTTCTTTGCACGGGCCTCGCTGTCTATGGATGTTTCAGGAGACCCCACCGAAACACAGAAGGACTCTCAAATTATCCCAGCTTTCTCTGCACAGCGAGAGGTTTTAATATTTAGCATTGTTATCCTTTTCCTGTGTGTTTGTTAAAAAAATAGTTTTTATCTCTTTCACTTTCTTCCCAGGAAAGTTCTTTTTTCCAAAAACCTGGTGGGGGAGGGCTGGGTGTAACCTGCCTTCTATCAGAGGATATTTTCCTCCACATTTGTCCAAACCGGCACAGCCTGTCCTTTCCTGGGTCTCTGTTGCAGATGGAAGCTGCTGGTGCCATTGTCAGCTTGAAGCACTCTTTTGATGCAAGCAGATGTTGCCAGGTGTGTTCAGCAGCTGTTGCTCAATGCTTATGCCAAGCTATTGTGTTCCTCATGGAACCAAGGAGCCATTGTGACACTGCAGGGGCTGATGGCATCAAGGAGGCAATTGTGACAGTACAGAACCTCCTAGAAACAAGGCTCCATTGTGACACCGTGGGGAATCATGGAATCAAGGAGCCCATTGTGACACGGCTGCATGGAACCAATGGTCCATGGTTACACGGCGGATTCAAGAAGAGCACGGTGACACCACGCAACATCATGGAACCGTACGTCCATTGTGACACAGCAAGGCCGCATGGAAACAAGGGGACCATTGTGGCAAAGCAGGGCCTAATGGAAGCCTGGAGAGCATTGTGACATTGTGGGGAATCATGGAAACATGGAGAGCATTGTGACACTAAGGAAACTCCTGGAACCAAGATGACCACTGGCACATAATGGAACCTCATGGAAGCAAGCATCCATGATGACTTTGGAGGGCCTCAGGGACCACAGGACCCATTGTGACACAGCAGGACCTGGTGGAACCAAGGAGCCTTTGTGATACTCCAGATCCACATGGAAGCCAGGGTGCACTGAGACACAGTGGGGCCTTGTTGGAACCAAAGACACCTCTGCAAAAAGCAGGCTAGCTCATAGAAGCAAGGAGTCCTTTGTTACAACATCAAACCTATGGAAGCAAGGGACCATTGTGACACTGCGGGGCCTCATGGAACCAATTGTCCATGATGACAGTGCGGATCAAAAGAGACCATGGTGACACTGCGGAACCTGATGGAACCAAGGAGCCATTGTGACACAGTGGGGCCTCATGGAATCAAGGAGACCATTGTGACCCAGGTGTTGCATGGGAAGGCAAGGAGCCATTGTGACACTTTGGGCTTCTTCCCTTGAGCTCTGCAGCTGGCTGTCCCAGCCCAGCGCACCATGTGCCACCTGCTCTCCTCAGGGCTCTGCCTGCACACAGCCCCAGGAGAAGTTTTCCTGTTTGCAAGGAAAGAATGGAAAAGCCGGAGCAGGTTTCCTAAACAACAAACCCCACTCAGGAGCCACATGCTCAGTACAGGCTGCCGGGAACGATGTCCCCTTTCTACAAGGGTCAGTGTGAGCAGGAATGAATGATCTCTGGGAGCAGAATTCTCGGAGTCTTTCCACTGAATTCTCTCTCCCTGTGTCTTGGGGTGACTTTATCATGTGTATCCCCCTATTGCTGCTCTATGCCCAGAAGTGAACTTTGTGCATTTCTGTGCCTTTCAACTGAGCCTGAGAGGGGGGAGAGGAAAAAAAAGCCAGACAAACTTCTCAGAGCGTTTGTTCAAGGACACACATACACACTCCTCTGCATCCTGCTTGCAGCAAGAGCAGAGGGAAGCAACTTTGTTTCTTTTTAGCCAGTTTTCAGCTCCTTTTCTCTGGAGGGAGATGGAGAGTTGAACTTTGTTTTCCTGGGACTTCGGGGGTTTTTTTTCCCTTCTTCTCTTCTTGACTCTTTCAACATCAGAGCACATTGGGAGAATTTTCTCCCGAGGTGGGGGCCCTGAATGTGGGCCCATGAGCCAGCTGCAAGGAGGAGGAGAGAGACTGCACCTACGGAAGTGTTGGGGTTCCTCCCCCCTGCCATGAGGTCATGGGAGAGGGGACCCTGGGGTAGAGGCATGGCCTGGGCACGGGGTCTCCCTGCTCCCTGCTCACATGTGCCCTAATCCTGTTCAGCACTGCTTATTTTGTGTTGCCCTGTGCCAGGAGGGCCCTGGTTGTGCTGTGATTGCTCAGTTCTTTGGCAGTGCCCCGCCCATGTGGCTGGAGAAGAAAGAGCTCTGAAACTTCTCTCAAGAATCGCTCCCTGTTTCTTTGCACGGGCCTCGCTGTCTATGGATGTTTCAGGAGACCCCACCGAAACACGGAAGGACTCTCAAATTATCCCAGCTTTCTCTGCACAGCGAGAGCTTTTAATATTTAGCATTGTTATCCTTTTCCTGTGTGTTTGTTAAAAAAATAGTTTTTATCTCTTTCACTTTCTTCCCAGGAAAGTTCTTTTTTCCAAAAACCTGGTGGGGGAGGGCTGGGTGTAACCTGCCTTCTATCAGAGGATATTTTCCTCCACATTTGTCCAAACCGGCACAGCCTGTCCTTTCCCTGGGTGTCTGTTGCAGATGGAAGCTGCTGGTGCCATTGTCAGCTTGAAGCCCTCTTTTGATGCAAGCAGATGTTGCCAGGTGTGTTCAGCAGCTGTTGCTCAATGCTTATGCCAAGCTCTTGTGTTCCTCATGGAACCAAGGAGCCATTGTGACACTGCAGGGGCTGATGGCATCAATGAGGCAATTGTGACAGTACAGAACCTCCTAGAAACAAGGCTCCATTGTGACACCGTGGGGAATCATGGAATCAAGGAGCCCATTGTGACACGGCTGCATGGAACCAATGGTCCATGGTTACACGGCGGATTCAAGAAGAGCACGGTGACACCACGCAACATCATGGAACCGTACGTCCATTGTGACACAGCAAGGCCGCATGGAAACAAGGGGACCATTGTGGCAAAGCAGGGCCTAATGGAAGCCTGGAGAGCATTGTGACATTGTGGGGAATCATGGAAACATGGAGAGCATTGTGACACTAAGGAAACTCCTGGAACCAAGATGACCACTGGCACATAATGGAACCTCATGGAAGCAAGCATCCATGATGACTTTGGAGGGCCTCAGGGACCACAGGACCCATTGTGACACAGCAGGACCTGGTGGAACCAAGGAGCCTTTGTGATACTCCAGATCCACATGGAAGCCAGGGTGCACTGAGACACAGTGGGGCCTTGTTGGAACCAAAGACACCTCTGCAAAAAGCAGGCTAGCTCATAGAAGCAAGGAGTCCATTGTTACAACGTAAAAGCTATGGAACCAAGGGACCATTGTGACACTGCGGGGCCTCATGGAACCAAGGAGCCATTGTGACACAGTGGGGCCTCATGGAATCAAGGAGACCATTGTGACCCAGGTGTTGCATGGGAAGGCAAGGAGCCATTGTGACACTTTGGGCTTCTTCCCTTGAGCTCTGCAGCTGGCTGTCCCAGCCCAGCGCACCATGTGCCACCTGCTCTCCTCAGGGCTCTGCCTGCACACAGCCCCAGGAGAAGTTTTCCTGTTTGCAAGGAAAGAATGGAAAAGCCGGAGCAGGTTTCCTAAACAACAAACCCCACTCAGGAGCCACATGCTCAGTACAGGCTGCCGGGAACGATGTCCCCTTTCTACAAGGGTCAGTGTGAGCAGGAATGAATGATCTCTGGGAGCAGAATTCTCGGAGTCTTTCCACTGAATTCTCTGTCCCTGTGTCTTGGGGTGACTTTATCATGTGTATCCCCCTATTGCTGCTCTATGCCCAGAAGTGAACTTTGTGCATTTCTGTGCCTTTCAACTGAGCCTGAGAGGGGGGAGAGGAAAAAAAAGCCAGACAAACTTCTCAGAGCGTTTGTTCAAGGACACACATACACACTCCTCTGCATCCTGCTTGCAGCAAGAGCAGAGGGAAGCAACTTTGTTTCTTTTTAGCCAGTTTTCAGCTCCTTTTCTCTGGAGGGAGATGGAGAGTTGAACTTTGTTTTCCTGGGACTTCGGGGGTTTTTTTTCCCTTCTTCTCTTCTTGACTCTTTCAACATCAGAGCACATTGGGAGAATTTTCTCCCGAGGTGGGGGCCCTGAATGTGGGCCCATGAGCCAGCTGCAAGGAGGAGGAGAGAGACTACACCTACGGAAGTGTTGGGGTTCCTCCCCCCTGCCATGAGGTCATGGGAGAGGGGACCCTGGGGTAGAGGCATGGCCTGGGCACGGGGTCTCCCTGCTCCCTGCTCACATGTGCCCTAACCCTGTTCAGCACTGCTTATTTTGTGTTGCCCTGTGCCAGGAGGGCCCTGGTTGTGCCGTGATTGCTCAGTTCTTTGGCAGTGCCCCGCCCATGTGGCTGGAGAAGAAAGAGCTCTGCAACTTCTCTCAAGAATCGCTCCCTGTTTCTTTGCACGGGCCTCGCTGTCTATGGATGTTTCAGGAGACCCCACCGAAACACGGAAGGACTCTCAAATTATCCCAGCTTTCTCTGCACAGCGAGAGGTTTTAATATTTAGCATTGTTATCCTTTTCCTGTGTGTTTGTTAAAAAAGTAGTTTTTATCTCTTTCACTTTCTTCCCAGGAAAATTCTTTTTTCCCGAAGCTGGTGGGGGAGGGCTGGGTGTAACCTGCCTTCTATCAGAGGATATTTTCCTCCACATTTGTCCAAACCGGCACAGCCTGTCCTTTCCCTGGGTGTCTGTTGCAGATGGAAGCTGCTGGTGCCATTGTCAGCTTGAAGCCCTCTTTTGATGCAAGCAGATGTTGCCAGGTGTGTTCAGCAGCTGTTGCTCAATGCTTATGCCAAGCTATTGTGTTCCTCATGGAACCAAGGAGCCATTGTGACACTGCAGGGGCTGATGGCATCAAGGAGGCAATTGTGACAGTACAGAACCTCCTAGAAACAAGGCTCCATTGTGACACCGTGGGGAATCATGGAATCAAGGAGCCCATTGTGACACGGCTGCATGGAACCAATGGTCCATGGTTACACGGCGGATTCAAGAAGAGCACGGTGACACCACGCAACATCATGGAACCGTACGTCCATTGTGACACAGCAAGGCCGCATGGAAACAAGGGGACCATTGTGGCAAAGCAGGGCCTAATGGAAGCCTGGAGAGCATTGTGACATTGTGGGGAATCATGGAAACATGGAGAGCATTGTGACACTAAGGAAACTCCTGGAACCAAGATGACCACTGGCACATAATGGAACCTCATGGAAGCAAGCATCCACAATGACTTTGGAGGGCCTCAGGGACCACAGGACCCATTGTGACACAGCAGGACCTGGTGGAACCAAGGAGCCTTTGTGATACTCCAGATCCACATGGAAGCCAGGGTGCACTGAGACACAGCGGGGCCTTGTTGGAACCAAAGACACCTCTGCAAAAAGCAGGCTAGCTCATAGAAGCAAGGAGTCCATTGTTACAACGTAAAAGCTATGCAACCAAGGGACCATTGTGACACTGCGGGGCCTCATGGAACCAATTGTCCATGATGACAGTGCGGATCAAAGGAGACCATGGTGACACTGCGGAACCTGATGGAACCAAGGAGCCATTGTGACACAGTGGGGCCTCATGGAATCAAGGAGACCATTGTGACCCAGGTGTTGCATGTGAAGGCAAGGAGCCATTGTGACACTTTGGGCTTCTTCCCTTGAGCTCTGCAGCTGGCTGTCCCAGCCCAGCGCACCATGTGCCACCTGCTCTCCTCAGGGCTCTGCCTGCACACAGCCCCAGGAGAAGTTTTCCTGTTTGCAAGGAAAGAATGGAAAAGCCGGAGCAGGTTTCCTAAACAACAAACCCCACTCAGGAGCCACATGCTCAGTACAGGCTGCCGGGAACGATGTCCCCTTTCTACAAGGGTCAGTGTGAGCAGGAATGAATGATCTCTGGGAGCAGAATTCTCGGAGTCTTTCCACTGAATTCTCTCTCCCTGTGTCTTGGGGTGACTTTATCATGTGTATCCCCTATTGCTGCTCTATGCCCAGAAGTGAACTTTGTGCATTTCTGTGCCTTTCAACTGAGCCTGAGAGGGGGGAGAGGAAAAAAAACCGGACAAACTTCTCAGAGCGTTTGTTCAAGGACACACATACACACTCCTCTGCATCCTGCTTGCAGCAAGAGTGGAGGAAGCAACCTTGTTTCTTTTTAGCCAGTTTTCAGCTCCTTTTCTCTGGGGGGAGATGGAGAGTTGAACTTTGTTTTCCTGGGACTTTGGGGGTTTTTTTTCCCTTCTCCTCTTCTTGACTCTTTCAACATCAGAGCACATTGGGAGAATTTTCTCCCGAGGTGGGGGCCCTGAATGTGGGCCCATGAGCCAGCTGCAAGGAGGAGGAGAGAGACTGCACCTACGGAAGTGTTGGGGTTCCTCCCTCCTGCCATGCGGTCATGGGAGAGGGGACCCTGGGGTAGAGGCATGGCCTGGGCACGGGGGGTCTCCCTGCTCCCTGCTCACATGTGCCCTAACCCTGTTCAGCACTGCTTATTTTGTGTTGCCCTGTGCCAGGAGGGCCCTGGTTGTGCCGTGATTGCTCAGTTCTTTGGCAGTGCCCCGCCCATGTGGCTGGAGAAGAAAGAGCTCTGAAACTTCTCTCAAGAATCGCTCCCTGTTTCTTTGCACGGGCCTCGCTGTCTATGGATGTTTCAGGAGACCCCACCGAAACACAGAAGGACTCTCAAATTATCCCAGCTTTCTCTGCACAGCGAGAGGTTTTAATATTTAGCATTGTTATCCTTTTCCTGTGTGTTTGTTAAAAAAATAGGTTTTATCTCTTTCACTTTCTTCCCAGGAAAGTTCTTTTTTCCAAAAACCTGGTGGGGGAGGGCTGGGTGTAACCTGCCTTCTATCAGAGGATATTTTCCTCCACATTTGTCCAAACCGGCACAGCCTGTCCTTTCCTGGGTCTCTGTTGCAGATGGAAGCTGCTGGTGCCATTGTCAGCTTGAAGCACTCTTTTGATGCAAGCAGATGTTGCCAGGTGTGTTCAGCAGCTGTTGCTCAATGCTTATGCCAAGCTATTGTGTTCCTCATGGAACCAAGGAGCCATTGTGACACTGCAGGGGCTGATGGCATCAAGGAGGCAATTGTGACAGTACAGAACCTCCTAGAAACAAGGCTCCATTGTGACACCGTGGGGAATCATGGAATCAAGGAGCCCATTGTGACACGGCTGCATGGAACCAATGGTCCATGGTTACACGGCGGATTCAAGAAGAGCACGGTGACACCACGCAACATCATGGAACCGTATGTCCATTGTGACACAGCAAGGCCGCATGGAAACAAGGGGACCATTGTGGCAAAGCAGGGCCTAATGGAAGCCTGGAGAGCATTGTAACATTGTGGGGAATCATGGAAACATGGAGAGCATTGTGACACTAAGGAAACTCCTGGAACCAAGATGACCACTGGCACATAATGGAACCTCATGGAAGCAAGCATCCATGATGACTTTGGAGGGCCTCAGGGACCACAGGACCCATTGTGACACAGCAGGACCTGGTGGAACCAAGGAGCCTTTGTGATACTCCAGATCCACATGGAAGCCAGGGTGCACTGAGACACAGTGGGGCCTTGTTGGAACCAAAGACACCTCTGCAAAAAGCAGGCTAGCTCATAGAAGCAAGGAGTCCTTTGTTACAACATCAAACCTATGGAAGCAAGGGACCATTGTGACACTGCGGGGCCTCATGGAACCAATTGTCCATGATGACAGTGCGGATCAAAAGAGACCATGGTGACACTGCGGAACCTGATGGAACCAAGGAGCCATTGTGACACAGTGGGGCCTCATGGAATCAAGGAGACCATTGTGACCCAGGTGTTGCATGGGAAGGCAAGGAGCCATTGTGACACTTTGGGCTTCTTCCCTTGAGCTCTGCAGCTGGCTGTCCCAGCCCAGCGCACCATGTGCCACCTGCTCTCCTCAGGGCTCTGCCTGCACACAGCCCCAGGAGAAGTTTTCCTGTTTGCAAGGAAAGAATGGAAAAGCCGGAGCAGGTTTCCTAAACAACAAACCCCACTCAGGAGCCACATGCTCAGTACAGGCTGCCGGGAACGATGTCCCCTTTCTACAAGGGTCAGGGTGAGCAGGAATGAATGATCTCTGGGAGCAGAATTCTCGGAGTCTTTCCACTGAATTCTCTGTCCCTGTGTCTTGGGGTGACTTTATCATGTGTATCCCCCTATTGCTGCTCTATGCCCAGAAGTGAACTTTGTGCATTTCTGTGCCTTTCAACTGAGCCTGAGAGGGGGGAGAGGAAAAAAAAGCCAGACAAACTTCTCAGAGCGTTTGTTCAAGGACACACATACACACTCCTCTGCATCCTGCTTGCAGCAAGAGCAGAGGGAAGCAACTTTGTTTCTTTTTAGCCAGTTTTCAGCTCCTTTTCTCTGGAGGGAGATGGAGAGTTGAACTTTGTTTTCCTGGAACTTCGGGGGTTTTTTTTCCCTTCTTCTCTTCTTGACTCTTTCAACATCAGAGCACATTGGGAGAATTTTCTCCCGAGGTGGGGGCCCTGAATGTGGGCCCATGAGCCAGCTGCAAGGAGGAGGAGAGAGACTACACCTACGGAAGTGTTGGGGTTCCTCCCCCCTGCCATGAGGTCATGGGAGAGGGGACCCTGGGGTAGAGGCATGGCCTGGGCACGGGGTCTCCCTGCTCCCTGCTCACATGTGCCCTAATCCTGTTCAGCACTGCTTATTTTGTGTTGCCCTGTGCCAGGAGGGCCCTGGTTGTGCCGTGATTGCTCAGTTCTTTGGCAGTGCCCCGCCCATGTGGCTGGAGAAGAAAGAGCTCTGAAACTTCTCTCAAGAATCGCTCCCTGTTTCTTTGCACGGGCCTCGCTGTCTATGGATGTTTCAGGAGACCCCACCGAAACACGGAAGGACTCTCAAATTATCCCAGCTTTCTCTGCACAGCGAGAGGTTTTAATATTTAGCATTGTTATCCTTTTCCTGTGTGTTTGTTAAAAAAGTAGTTTTTATCTCTTTCACTTTCTTCCCAGGAAAATTCTTTTTTCCCGAAGCTGGTGGGGGAGGGCTGGGTGTAACCTGCCTTCTATCAGAGGATATTTTCCTCCACATTTGTCCAAACCGGCACAGCCTGTCCTTTCCCTGGGTGTCTGTTGCAGATGGAAGCTGCTGGTGCCATTGTCAGCTTGAAGCCCTCTTTTGATGCAAGCAGATGTTGCCAGGTGTGTTCAGCAGCTGTTGCTCAATGCTTATGCCAAGCTATTGTGTTCCTCATGGAACCAAGGAGCCATTGTGACACTGCAGGGGCTGATGGCATCAAGGAGGCAATTGTGACAGTACAGAACCTCCTAGAAACAAGGCTCCATTGTGACACCGTGGGGAATCATGGAATCAAGGAGCCCATTGTGACACGGCTGCATGGAACCAATGGTCCATGGTTACACGGCGGATTCAAGAAGAGCACGGTGACACCACGCAACATCATGGAACCGTACGTCCATTGTGACACAGCAAGGCCGCATGGAAACAAGGGGACCATTGTGGCAAAGCAGGGCCTAATGGAAGCCTGGAGAGCATTGTGACATTGTGGGGAATCATGGAAACATGGAGAGCATTGTGACACTAAGGAAACTCCTGGAACCAAGATGACCACTGGCACATAATGGAACCTCATGGAAGCAAGCATCCACAATGACTTTGGAGGGCCTCAGGGACCACAGGACCCATTGTGACACAGCAGGACCTGGTGGAACCAAGGAGCCTTTGTGATACTCCAGATCCACATGGAAGCCAGGGTGCACTGAGACACAGCGGGGCCTTGTTGGAACCAAAGACACCTCTGCAAAAAGCAGGCTAGCTCATAGAAGCAAGGAGTCCATTGTTACAACGTAAAAGCTATGCAACCAAGGGACCATTGTGACACTGCGGGGCCTCATGGAACCAATTGTCCATTATGACAGTGCGGATCAAAGGAGACCATGGTGACACTGCGGAACCTGATGGAACCAAGGAGCCATTGTGACACAGTGGGGCCTCATGGAATCAAGGAGACCATTGTGACCCAGGTGTTGCATGGGAAGGCAAGGAGCCATTGTGACACTTTGGGCTTCTTCCCTTGAGCTCTGCAGCTGGCTGTCCCAGCCCAGCGCACCATGTGCCACCTGCTCTCCTCAGGGCTCTGCCTGCACACAGCCCCAGGAGAAGTTTTCCTGTTTGCAAGGAAAGAATGGAAAAGCCGGAGCAGGTTTCCTAAACAACAAACCCTACTCAGGAGCCACATGCTCAGTACAGGCTGCCGGGAACGATGTCCCCTTTCTACAAGGGTCAGTGTGAGCAGGAATGAATGATCTCTGGGAGCAGAATTCTCGGAGTCTTTCCACTGAATTCTCTCTCCCTGTGTCTTGGGGTGACTTTATCATGTGTATCCCCTATTGCTGCTCTATGCCCAGAAGTGAACTTTGTGCATTTCTGTGCCTTTCAACTGAGCCTGAGAGGGGGGAGAGGAAAAAAAACCGGACAAACTTCTCAGAGCGTTTGTTCAAGGACACACATACACACTCCTCTGCATCCTGCTTGCAGCAAGAGTGGAGGAAGCAACCTTGTTTCTTTTTAGCCAGTTTTCAGCTCCTTTTCTCTGGGGGGAGATGGAGAGTTGAACTTTGTTTTCCTGGGACTTTGGGGGTTTTTTTTCCCTTCTCCTCTTCTTGACTCTTTCAACATCAGAGCACATTGGGAGAATTTTCTCCCGAGGTGGGGGCCCTGAATGTGGGCCCATGAGCCAGCTGCAAGGAGGAGGAGAGAGACTACACCTACGGAAGTGTTGGGGTTCCTCCCTCCTGCCATGCGGTCATGGGAGAGGGGACCCTGGGGTAGAGGCATGGCCTGGGCACGGGGGGTCTCCCTGCTCCCTGCTCACATGTGCCCTAACCCTGTTCAGCACTGCTTATTTTGTGTTGCCCTGTGTGAGGAGGGCCCTGGTTGTGCCGTGATTGCTCAGTTCTTTGGCAGTGCCCCGCCCATGTGGCTGGAGAAGAAAGAGCTCTGCAACTTCTCTCAAGAATCGCTCCCTGTTTCTTTGCACGGGCCTCGCTGTCTATGGATGTTTCAGGAGACCCCACCGAAACACAGAAGGACTCTCAAATTATCCCAGCTTTCTCTGCACAGCGAGAGGTTTTAATATTTAGCATTGTTATCCTTTTCCTGTGTGTTTGTTAAAAAAATAGTTTTTATCTCTTTCACTTTCTTCCCAGGAAAGTTCTTTTTTCCAAAAACCTGGTGGGGGAGGGCTGGGTGTAACCTGCCTTCTATCAGAGGATATTTTCCTCCAAATTTGTCCAAACCGGCACAGCCTGTCCTTTCCTGGGTCTCTGTTGCAGATGGAAGCTGCTGGTGCCATTGTCAGCTTGAAGCCCTCTTTTGATGCAAGCAGATGTTGCCAGGTGTGTTCAGCAGCTGTTGCTCAATGCTTATGCCAAGCTATTGTGTTCCTCATGGAACCAAGGAGCCATTGTGACACTGCAGGGGCTGATGGCATCAAGGAGGCAATTGTGACAGTACAGAACCTCCTAGAAACAAGGCTCCATTGTGACACCGTGGGGAATCATGGAATCAAGGAGCCCATTGTGACACGGCTGCATGGAACCAATGGTCCATGGTTACACGGCGGATTCAAGAAGAGCACGGTGACACCACGCAACATCATGGAACCGTATGTCCATTGTGACACAGCAAGGCCGCATGGAAACAAGGGGACCATTGTGGCAAAGCAGGGCCTAATGGAAGCCTGGAGAGCATTGTGACATTGTGGGGAATCATGGAAACATGGAGAGCATTGTGACACTAAGGAAACTCCTGGAACCAAGATGACCACTGGCACATAATGGAACCTCATGGAAGCAAGCATCCATGATGACTTTGGAGGGCCTCAGGGACCACAGGACCCATTGTGACACAGCAGGACCTGGTGGAACCAAGGAGCCTTTGTGATACTCCAGATCCACATGGAAGCCAGGGTGCACTGAGACACAGTGGGGCCTTGTTGGAACCAAAGACACCTCTGCAAAAAGCAGGCTAGCTCATAGAAGCAAGGAGTCCTTTGTTACAACATCAAACCTATGGAAGCAAGGGACCATTGTGACACTGCGGGGCCTCATGGAACCAATTGTCCATGATGACAGTGCGGATCAAAAGAGACCATGGTGACACTGCGGAACCTGATGGAACCAAGGAGCCATTGTGACACAGTGGGGCCTCATGGAATCAAGGAGACCATTGTGACCCAGGTGTTGCATGGGAAGGCAAGGAGCCATTGTGACACTTTGGGCTTCTTCCCTTGAGCTCTGCAGCTGGCTGTCCCAGCCCAGCGCACCATGTGCCACCTGCTCTCCTCAGGGCTCTGCCTGCACACAGCCCCAGGAGAAGTTTTCCTGTTTGCAAGGAAAGAATGGAAAAGCCGGAGCAGGTTTCCTAAACAACAAACCCCACTCAGGAGCCACATGCTCAGTACAGGCTGCCGGGAACGATGTCCCCTTTCTACAAGGGTCAGTGTGAGCAGGAATGAATGATCTCTGGGAGCAGAATTCTCGGAGTCTTTCCACTGAATTCTCTCTCCCTGTGTCTTGGGGTGACTTTATCATGTGTATCCCCTATTGCTGCTCTATGCCCAGAAGTGAACTTTGTGCATTTCTGTGCCTTTCAACTGAGCCTGAGAGGGGGGAGAGGAAAAAAAACCGGACAAACTTCTCAGAGCGTTTGTTCAAGGACACACATACACACTCCTCTGCATCCTGCTTGCAGCAAGAGTGGAGGAAGCAACCTTGTTTCTTTTTAGCCAGTTTTCAGCTCCTTTTCTCTGGGGGGAGATGGAGAGTTGAACTTTGTTTTCCTGGGACTTTGGGGGTTTTTTTTCCCTTCTCCTCTTCTTGACTCTTTCAACATCAGAGCACATTGGGAGAATTTTCTCCCGAGGTGGGGGCCCTGAATGTGGGCCCATGAGCCAGCTGCAAGGAGGAGGAGAGAGACTACACCTACGGAAGTGTTGGGGTTCCTCCCTCCTGCCATGCGGTCATGGGAGAGGGGACCCTGGGGTAGAGGCATGGCCTGGGCACGGGGTCTCCCTGCTCCCTGCTCACATGTGCCCTAATCCTGTTCAGCACTGCTTATTTTGTGTTGCCCTGTGCCAGGAGGGCCCTGGTTGTGCTGTGATTGCTCAGTTCTTTGGCAGTGCCCCGCCCATGTGGCTGGAGAAGAAAGAGCTCTGAAACTTCTCTCAAGAATCGCTCCCTGTTTCTTTGCACGGGCCTCGCTGTCTATGGATGTTTCAGGAGACCCCACCGAAACACGGAAGGACTCTCAAATTATCCCAGCTTTCTCTGCACAGCGAGAGCTTTTAATATTTAGCATTGTTATCCTTTTCCTGTGTGTTTGTTAAAAAAATAGTTTTTATCTCTTTCACTTTCTTCCCAGGAAAGTTCTTTTTTCCAAAAACCTGGTGGGGGAGGGCTGGGTGTAACCTGCCTTCTATCAGAGGATATTTTCCTCCACATTTGTCCAAACCGGCACAGCCTGTCCTTTCCTGGGTCTCTGTTGCAGATGGAAGCTGCTGGTGCCATTGTCAGCTTGAAGCACTCTTTTGATGCAAGCAGATGTTGCCAGGTGTGTTCAGCAGCTGTTGCTCAATGCTTATGCCAAGCTATTGTGTTCCTCATGGAACCAAGGAGCCATTGTGACACTGCAGGGGCTGATGGCATCAAGGAGGCAATTGTGACAGTACAGAACCTCCTAGAAACAAGGCTCCATTGTGACACCGTGGGGAATCATGGAATCAAGGAGCCCATTGTGACACGGCTGCATGGAACCAATGGTCCATGGTTACACGGCGGATTCAAGAAGAGCACGGTGACACCACGCAACATCATGGAACCGTACGTCCATTGTGACACAGCAAGGCCGCATGGAAACAAGGGGACCATTGTGGCAAAGCAGGGCCTAATGGAAGCCTGGAGAGCATTGTGACATTGTGGGGAATCATGGAAACATGGAGAGCATTGTGACACTAAGGAAACTCCTGGAACCAAGATGACCACTGGCACATAATGGAACCTCATGGAAGCAAGCATCCATGATGACTTTGGAGGGCCTCAGGGACCACAGGACCCATTGTGACACAGCAGGACCTGGTGGAACCAAGGAGCCTTTGTGATACTCCAGATCCACATGGAAGCCAGGGTGCACTGAGACACAGTGGGGCCTTGTTGGAACCAAAGACACCTCTGCAAAAAGCAGGCTAGCTCATAGAAGCAAGGAGTCCTTTGTTACAACATCAAACCTATGGAAGCAAGGGACCATTGTGACACTGCGGGGCCTCATGGAACCAATTGTCCATGATGACAGTGCGGATCAAAAGAGACCATGGTGACACTGCGGAACCTGATGGAACCAAGGAGCCATTGTGACACAGTGGGGCCTCATGGAATCAAGGAGACCATTGTGACCCAGGTGTTGCATGGGAAGGCAAGGAGCCATTGTGACACTTTGGGCTTCTTCCCTTGAGCTCTGCAGCTGGCTGTCCCAGCCCAGCGCACCATGTGCCACCTGCTCTCCTCAGGGCTCTGCCTGCACACAGCCCCAGGAGAAGTTTTCCTGTTTGCAAGGAAAGAATGGAAAAGCCGGAGCAGGTTTCCTAAACAACAAACCCCACTCAGGAGCCACATGCTCAGTACAGGCTGCCGGGAACGATGTCCCCTTTCTACAAGGGTCAGTGTGAGCAGGAATGAATGATCTCTGGGAGCAGAATTCTCGGAGTCTTTCCACTGAATTCTCTCTCCCTGTGTCTTGGGGTGACTTTATCATGTGTATCCCCCTATTGCTGCTCTATGCCCAGAAGTGAACTTTGTGCATTTCTGTGCCTTTCAACTGAGCCTGAGAGGGGGGAGAGGAAAAAAAAGCCAGACAAACTTCTCAGAGCGTTTGTTCAAGGACACACATACACACTCCTCTGCATCCTGCTTGCAGCAAGAGCAGAGGGAAGCAACTTTGTTTCTTTTTAGCCAGTTTTCAGCTCCTTTTCTCTGGAGGGAGATGGAGAGTTGAACTTTGTTTTCCTGGGACTTCGGGGGTTTTTTTTCCCTTCTTCTCTTCTTGACTCTTTCAACATCAGAGCACATTGGGAGAATTTTCTCCCGAGGTGGGGGCCCTGAATGTGGGCCCATGAGCCAGCTGCAAGGAGGAGGAGAGAGACTGCACCTACGGAAGTGTTGGGGTTCCTCCCCCCTGCCATGAGGTCATGGGAGAGGGGACCCTGGGGTAGAGGCATGGCCTGGGCACGGGGTCTCCCTGCTCCCTGCTCACATGTGCCCTAATCCTGTTCAGCACTGCTTATTTTGTGTTGCCCTGTGCCAGGAGGGCCCTGGTTGTGCTGTGATTGCTCAGTTCTTTGGCAGTGCCCCGCCCATGTGGCTGGAGAAGAAAGAGCTCTGAAACTTCTCTCAAGAATCGCTCCCTGTTTCTTTGCACGGGCCTCGCTGTCTATGGATGTTTCAGGAGACCCCACCGAAACACGGAAGGACTCTCAAATTATCCCAGCTTTCTCTGCACAGCGAGAGCTTTTAATATTTAGCATTGTTATCCTTTTCCTGTGTGTTTGTTAAAAAAATAGTTTTTATCTCTTTCACTTTCTTCCCAGGAAAGTTCTTTTTTCCAAAAACCTGGTGGGGGAGGGCTGGGTGTAACCTGCCTTCTATCAGAGGATATTTTCCTCCACATTTGTCCAAACCGGCACAGCCTGTCCTTTCCCTGGGTGTCTGTTGCAGATGGAAGCTGCTGGTGCCATTGTCAGCTTGAAGCCCTCTTTTGATGCAAGCAGATGTTGCCAGGTGTGTTCAGCAGCTGTTGCTCAATGCTTATGCCAAGCTCTTGTGTTCCTCATGGAACCAAGGAGCCATTGTGACACTGCAGGGGCTGATGGCATCAATGAGGCAATTGTGACAGTACAGAACCTCCTAGAAACAAGGCTCCATTGTGACACCGTGGGGAATCATGGAATCAAGGAGCCCATTGTGACACGGCTGCATGGAACCAATGGTCCATGGTTACACGGCGGATTCAAGAAGAGCACGGTGACACCACGCAACATCATGGAACCGTACGTCCATTGTGACACAGCAAGGCCGCATGGAAACAAGGGGACCATTGTGGCAAAGCAGGGCCTAATGGAAGCCTGGAGAGCATTGTGACATTGTGGGGAATCATGGAAACATGGAGAGCATTGTGACACTAAGGAAACTCCTGGAACCAAGATGACCACTGGCACATAATGGAACCTCATGGAAGCAAGCATCCATGATGACTTTGGAGGGCCTCAGGGACCACAGGACCCATTGTGACACAGCAGGACCTGGTGGAACCAAGGAGCCTTTGTGATACTCCACATCCACATGGAAGCCAGGGTGCACTGAGACACAGTGGGGCCTTGTTGGAACCAAAGACACCTCTGCAAAAAGCAGGCTAGCTCATAGAAGCAAGGAGTCCATTGTTACAACGTAAAAGCTATGGAACCAAGGGACCATTGTGACACTGCGGGGCCTCATGGAACCAAGGAGCCATTGTGACACAGTGGGGCCTCATGGAATCAAGGAGACCATTGTGACCCAGGTGTTGCATGGGAAGGCAAGGAGCCATTGTGACACTTTGGGCTTCTTCCCTTGAGCTCTGCAGCTGGCTGTCCCAGCCCAGCGCACCATGTGCCACCTGCTCTCCTCAGGGCTCTGCCTGCACACAGCCCCAGGAGAAGTTTTCCTGTTTGCAAGGAAAGAATGGAAAAGCCGGAGCAGGTTTCCTAAACAACAAACCCCACTCAGGAGCCACATGCTCAGTACAGGCTGCCGGGAACGATGTCCCCTTTCTACAAGGGTCAGTGTGAGCAGGAATGAATGATCTCTGGGAGCAGAATTCTCGGAGTCTTTCCACTGAATTCTCTGTCCCTGTGTCTTGGGGTGACTTTATCATGTGTATCCCCCTATTGCTGCTCTATGCCCAGAAGTGAACTTTGTGCATTTCTGTGCCTTTCAACTGAGCCTGAGAGGGGGGAGAGGAAAAAAAAGCCAGACAAACTTCTCAGAGCGTTTGTTCAAGGACACACATACACACTCCTCTGCATCCTGCTTGCAGCAAGAGCAGAGGGAAGCAACTTTGTTTCTTTTTAGCCAGTTTTCAGCTCCTTTTCTCTGGAGGGAGATGGAGAGTTGAACTTTGTTTTCCTGGGACTTCGGGGGTTTTTTTTCCCTTCTTCTCTTCTTGACTCTTTCAACATCAGAGCACATTGGGAGAATTTTCTCCCGAGGTGGGGGCCCTGAATGTGGGCCCATGAGCCAGCTGCAAGGAGGAGGAGAGAGACTACACCTACGGAAGTGTTGGGGTTCCTCCCCCCTGCCATGAGGTCATGGGAGAGGGGACCCTGGGGTAGAGGCATGGCCTGGGCACGGGGTCTCCCTGCTCCCTGCTCACATGTGCCCTAACCCTGTTCAGCACTGCTTATTTTGTGTTGCCCTGTGCCAGGAGGGCCCTGGTTGTGCCGTGATTGCTCAGTTCTTTGGCAGTGCCCCGCCCATGTGGCTGGAGAAGAAAGAGCTCTGCAACTTCTCTCAAGAATCGCTCCCTGTTTCTTTGCACGGGCCTCGCTGTCTATGGATGTTTCAGGAGACCCCACCGAAACACGGAAGGACTCTCAAATTATCCCAGCTTTCTCTGCACAGCGAGAGGTTTTAATATTTAGCATTGTTATCCTTTTCCTGTGTGTTTGTTAAAAAAGTAGTTTTTATCTCTTTCACTTTCTTCCCAGGAAAATTCTTTTTTCCCGAAGCTGGTGGGGGAGGGCTGGGTGTAACCTGCCTTCTATCAGAGGATATTTTCCTCCACATTTGTCCAAACCGGCACAGCCTGTCCTTTCCCTGGGTGTCTGTTGCAGATGGAAGCTGCTGGTGCCATTGTCAGCTTGAAGCCCTCTTTTGATGCAAGCAGATGTTGCCAGGTGTGTTCAGCAGCTGTTGCTCAATGCTTATGCCAAGCTCTTGTGTTCCTCATGGAACCAAGGAGCCATTGTGACACTGCAGGGGCTGATGGCATCAAGGAGGCAATTGTGACAGTACAGAACCTCCTAGAAACAAGGCTCCATTGTGACACCGTGGGGAATCATGGAATCAAGGAGCCCATTGTGACACGGCTGCATGGAACCAATGGTCCATGGTTACACGGCGGATTCAAGAAGAGCACGGTGACACCACGCAACATCATGGAACCGTACGTCCATTGTGACACAGCAAGGCCGCATGGAAACAAGGGGACCATTGTGGCAAAGCAGGGCCTAATGGAAGCCTGGAGAGCATTGTGACATTGTGGGGAATCATGGAAACATGGAGAGCATTGTGACACTAAGGAAACTCCTGGAACCAAGATGACCACTGGCACATAATGGAACCTCATGGAAGCAAGCATCCACAATGACTTTGGAGGGCCTCAGGGACCACAGGACCCATTGTGACACAGCAGGACCTGGTGGAACCAAGGAGCCTTTGTGATACTCCAGATCCACATGGAAGCCAGGGTGCACTGAGACACAGCGGGGCCTTGTTGGAACCAAAGACACCTCTGCAAAAAGCAGGCTAGCTCATAGAAGCAAGGAGTCCATTGTTACAACGTAAAAGCTATGCAACCAAGGGACCATTGTGACACTGCGGGGCCTCATGGAACCAATTGTCCATGATGACAGTGCGGATCAAAGGAGACCATGGTGACACTGCGGAACCTGATGGAACCAAGGAGCCATTGTGACACAGTGGGGCCTCATGGAATCAAGGAGACCATTGTGACCCAGGTGTTGCATGTGAAGGCAAGGAGCCATTGTGACACTTTGGGCTTCTTCCCTTGAGCTCTGCAGCTGGCTGTCCCAGCCCAGCGCACCATGTGCCACCTGCTCTCCTCAGGGCTCTGCCTGCACACAGCCCCAGGAGAAGTTTTCCTGTTTGCAAGGAAAGAATGGAAAAGCCGGAGCAGGTTTCCTAAACAACAAACCCCACTCAGGAGCCACATGCTCAGTACAGGCTGCCGGGAACGATGTCCCCTTTCTACAAGGGTCAGTGTGAGCAGGAATGAATGATCTCTGGGAGCAGAATTCTCGGAGTCTTTCCACTGAATTCTCTCTCCCTGTGTCTTGGGGTGACTTTATCATGTGTATCCCCTATTGCTGCTCTATGCCCAGAAGTGAACTTTGTGCATTTCTGTGCCTTTCAACTGAGCCTGAGAGGGGGGAGAGGAAAAAAAACCGGACAAACTTCTCAGAGCGTTTGTTCAAGGACACACATACACACTCCTCTGCATCCTGCTTGCAGCAAGAGTGGAGGAAGCAACCTTGTTTCTTTTTAGCCAGTTTTCAGCTCCTTTTCTCTGGGGGGAGATGGAGAGTTGAACTTTGTTTTCCTGGGACTTTGGGGGTTTTTTTTCCCTTCTCCTCTTCTTGACTCTTTCAACATCAGAGCACATTGGGAGAATTTTCTCCCGAGGTGGGGGCCCTGAATGTGGGCCCATGAGCCAGCTGCAAGGAGGAGGAGAGAGACTGCACCTACGGAAGTGTTGGGGTTCCTCCCTCCTGCCATGCGGTCATGGGAGAGGGGACCCTGGGGTAGAGGCATGGCCTGGGCACGGGGGGTCTCCCTGCTCCCTGCTCACATGTGCCCTAACCCTGTTCAGCACTGCTTATTTTGTGTTGCCCTGTGCCAGGAGGGCCCTGGTTGTGCCGTGATTGCTCAGTTCTTTGGCAGTGCCCCGCCCATGTGGCTGGAGAAGAAAGAGCTCTGAAACTTCTCTCAAGAATCGCTCCCTGTTTCTTTGCACGGGCCTCGCTGTCTATGGATGTTTCAGGAGACCCCACCGAAACACAGAAGGACTCTCAAATTATCCCAGCTTTCTCTGCACAGCGAGAGGTTTTAATATTTAGCATTGTTATCCTTTTCCTGTGTGTTTGTTAAAAAAATAGGTTTTATCTCTTTCACTTTCTTCCCAGGAAAGTTCTTTTTTCCAAAAACCTGGTGGGGGAGGGCTGGGTGTAACCTGCCTTCTATCAGAGGATATTTTCCTCCACATTTGTCCAAACCGGCACAGCCTGTCCTTTCCTGGGTCTCTGTTGCAGATGGAAGCTGCTGGTGCCATTGTCAGCTTGAAGCACTCTTTTGATGCAAGCAGATGTTGCCAGGTGTGTTCAGCAGCTGTTGCTCAATGCTTATGCCAAGCTATTGTGTTCCTCATGGAACCAAGGAGCCATTGTGACACTGCAGGGGCTGATGGCATCAAGGAGGCAATTGTGACAGTACAGAACCTCCTAGAAACAAGGCTCCATTGTGACACCGTGGGGAATCATGGAATCAAGGAGCCCATTGTGACACGGCTGCATGGAACCAATGGTCCATGGTTACACGGCGGATTCAAGAAGAGCACGGTGACACCACGCAACATCATGGAACCGTATGTCCATTGTGACACAGCAAGGCCGCATGGAAACAAGGGGACCATTGTGGCAAAGCAGGGCCTAATGGAAGCCTGGAGAGCATTGTAACATTGTGGGGAATCATGGAAACATGGAGAGCATTGTGACACTAAGGAAACTCCTGGAACCAAGATGACCACTGGCACATAATGGAACCTCATGGAAGCAAGCATCCATGATGACTTTGGAGGGCCTCAGGGACCACAGGACCCATTGTGACACAGCAGGACCTGGTGGAACCAAGGAGCCTTTGTGATACTCCAGATCCACATGGAAGCCAGGGTGCACTGAGACACAGTGGGGCCTTGTTGGAACCAAAGACACCTCTGCAAAAAGCAGGCTAGCTCATAGAAGCAAGGAGTCCTTTGTTACAACATCAAACCTATGGAAGCAAGGGACCATTGTGACACTGCGGGGCCTCATGGAACCAATTGTCCATGATGACAGTGCGGATCAAAAGAGACCATGGTGACACTGCGGAACCTGATGGAACCAAGGAGCCATTGTGACACAGTGGGGCCTCATGGAATCAAGGAGACCATTGTGACCCAGGTGTTGCATGGGAAGGCAAGGAGCCATTGTGACACTTTGGGCTTCTTCCCTTGAGCTCTGCAGCTGGCTGTCCCAGCCCAGCGCACCATGTGCCACCTGCTCTCCTCAGGGCTCTGCCTGCACACAGCCCCAGGAGAAGTTTTCCTGTTTGCAAGGAAAGAATGGAAAAGCCGGAGCAGGTTTCCTAAACAACAAACCCCACTCAGGAGCCACATGCTCAGTACAGGCTGCCGGGAACGATGTCCCCTTTCTACAAGGGTCAGGGTGAGCAGGAATGAATGATCTCTGGGAGCAGAATTCTCGGAGTCTTTCCACTGAATTCTCTGTCCCTGTGTCTTGGGGTGACTTTATCATGTGTATCCCCCTATTGCTGCTCTATGCCCAGAAGTGAACTTTGTGCATTTCTGTGCCTTTCAACTGAGCCTGAGAGGGGGGAGAGGAAAAAAAAGCCAGACAAACTTCTCAGAGCGTTTGTTCAAGGACACACATACACACTCCTCTGCATCCTGCTTGCAGCAAGAGCAGAGGGAAGCAACTTTGTTTCTTTTTAGCCAGTTTTCAGCTCCTTTTCTCTGGAGGGAGATGGAGAGTTGAACTTTGTTTTCCTGGAACTTCGGGGGTTTTTTTTCCCTTCTTCTCTTCTTGACTCTTTCAACATCAGAGCACATTGGGAGAATTTTCTCCCGAGGTGGGGGCCCTGAATGTGGGCCCATGAGCCAGCTGCAAGGAGGAGGAGAGAGACTACACCTACGGAAGTGTTGGGGTTCCTCCCCCCTGCCATGAGGTCATGGGAGAGGGGACCCTGGGGTAGAGGCATGGCCTGGGCACGGGGTCTCCCTGCTCCCTGCTCACATGTGCCCTAATCCTGTTCAGCACTGCTTATTTTGTGTTGCCCTGTGCCAGGAGGGCCCTGGTTGTGCCGTGATTGCTCAGTTCTTTGGCAGTGCCCCGCCCATGTGGCTGGAGAAGAAAGAGCTCTGAAACTTCTCTCAAGAATCGCTCCCTGTTTCTTTGCACAGGCCTCGCTGTCTATGGATGTTTCAGGAGACCCCACCGAAACACGGAAGGACTCTCAAATTATCCCAGCTTTCTCTGCACAGCGAGAGGTTTTAATATTTAGCATTGTTATCCTTTTCCTGTGTGTTTGTTAAAAAAGTAGTTTTTATCTCTTTCACTTTCTTCCCAGGAAAATTCTTTTTTCCCGAAGCTGGTGGGGGAGGGCTGGGTGTAACCTGCCTTCTATCAGAGGATATTTTCCTCCACATTTGTCCAAACCGGCACAGCCTGTCCTTTCCCTGGGTGTCTGTTGCAGATGGAAGCTGCTGGTGCCATTGTCAGCTTGAAGCCCTCTTTTGATGCAAGCAGATGTTGCCAGGTGTGTTCAGCAGCTGTTGCTCAATGCTTATGCCAAGCTATTGTGTTCCTCATGGAACCAAGGAGCCATTGTGACACTGCAGGGGCTGATGGCATCAAGGAGGCAATTGTGACAGTACAGAACCTCCTAGAAACAAGGCTCCATTGTGACACCGTGGGGAATCATGGAATCAAGGAGCCCATTGTGACACGGCTGCATGGAACCAATGGTCCATGGTTACACGGCGGATTCAAGAAGAGCACGGTGACACCACGCAACATCATGGAACCGTACGTCCATTGTGACACAGCAAGGCCGCATGGAAACAAGGGGACCATTGTGGCAAAGCAGGGCCTAATGGAAGCCTGGAGAGCATTGTGACATTGTGGGGAATCATGGAAACATGGAGAGCATTGTGACACTAAGGAAACTCCTGGAACCAAGATGACCACTGGCACATAATGGAACCTCATGGAAGCAAGCATCCACAATGACTTTGGAGGGCCTCAGGGACCACAGGACCCATTGTGACACAGCAGGACCTGGTGGAACCAAGGAGCCTTTGTGATACTCCAGATCCACATGGAAGCCAGGGTGCACTGAGACACAGCGGGGCCTTGTTGGAACCAAAGACACCTCTGCAAAAAGCAGGCTAGCTCATAGAAGCAAGGAGTCCATTGTTACAACGTAAAAGCTATGCAACCAAGGGACCATTGTGACACTGCGGGGCCTCATGGAACCAATTGTCCATTATGACAGTGCGGATCAAAGGAGACCATGGTGACACTGCGGAACCTGATGGAACCAAGGAGCCATTGTGACACAGTGGGGCCTCATGGAATCAAGGAGACCATTGTGACCCAGGTGTTGCATGGGAAGGCAAGGAGCCATTGTGACACTTTGGGCTTCTTCCCTTGAGCTCTGCAGCTGGCTGTCCCAGCCCAGCGCACCATGTGCCACCTGCTCTCCTCAGGGCTCTGCCTGCACACAGCCCCAGGAGAAGTTTTCCTGTTTGCAAGGAAAGAATGGAAAAGCCGGAGCAGGTTTCCTAAACAACAAACCCTACTCAGGAGCCACATGCTCAGTACAGGCTGCCGGGAACGATGTCCCCTTTCTACAAGGGTCAGTGTGAGCAGGAATGAATGATCTCTGGGAGCAGAATTCTCGGAGTCTTTCCACTGAATTCTCTCTCCCTGTGTCTTGGGGTGACTTTATCATGTGTATCCCCTATTGCTGCTCTATGCCCAGAAGTGAACTTTGTGCATTTCTGTGCCTTTCAACTGAGCCTGAGAGGGGGGAGAGGAAAAAAAACCGGACAAACTTCTCAGAGCGTTTGTTCAAGGACACACATACACACTCCTCTGCATCCTGCTTGCAGCAAGAGTGGAGGAAGCAACCTTGTTTCTTTTTAGCCAGTTTTCAGCTCCTTTTCTCTGGGGGGAGATGGAGAGTTGAACTTTGTTTTCCTGGGACTTTGGGGGTTTTTTTTCCCTTCTCCTCTTCTTGACTCTTTCAACATCAGAGCACATTGGGAGAATTTTCTCCCGAGGTGGGGGCCCTGAATGTGGGCCCATGAGCCAGCTGCAAGGAGGAGGAGAGAGACTACACCTACGGAAGTGTTGGGGTTCCTCCCTCCTGCCATGCGGTCATGGGAGAGGGGACCCTGGGGTAGAGGCATGGCCTGGGCACGGGGGGTCTCCCTGCTCCCTGCTCACATGTGCCCTAACCCTGTTCAGCACTGCTTATTTTGTGTTGCCCTGTGTGAGGAGGGCCCTGGTTGTGCCGTGATTGCTCAGTTCTTTGGCAGTGCCCCGCCCATGTGGCTGGAGAAGAAAGAGCTCTGAAACTTCTCTCAAGAATCGCTCCCTGTTTCTTTGCACGGGCCTCGCTGTCTATGGATGTTTCAGGAGACCCCACCGAAACACAGAAGGACTCTCAAATTATCCCAGCTTTCTCTGCACAGCGAGAGGTTTTAATATTTAGCATTGTTATCCTTTTCCTGTGTGTTTGTTAAAAAAATAGTTTTTATCTCTTTCACTTTCTTCCCAGGAAAGTTCTTTTTTCCAAAAACCTGGTGGGGGAGGGCTGGGTGTAACCTGCCTTCTATCAGAGGATATTTTCCTCCAAATTTGTCCAAACCGGCACAGCCTGTCCTTTCCTGGGTCTCTGTTGCAGATGGAAGCTGCTGGTGCCATTGTCAGCTTGAAGCCCTCTTTTGATGCAAGCAGATGTTGCCAGGTGTGTTCAGCAGCTGTTGCTCAATGCTTATGCCAAGCTATTGTGTTCCTCATGGAACCAAGGAGCCATTGTGACACTGCAGGGGCTGATGGCATCAAGGAGGCAATTGTGACAGTACAGAACCTCCTAGAAACAAGGCTCCATTGTGACACCGTGGGGAATCATGGAATCAAGGAGCCCATTGTGACACGGCTGCATGGAACCAATGGTCCATGGTTACACGGCGGATTCAAGAAGAGCACGGTGACACCACGCAACATCATGGAACCGTATGTCCATTGTGACACAGCAAGGCCGCATGGAAACAAGGGGACCATTGTGGCAAAGCAGGGCCTAATGGAAGCCTGGAGAGCATTGTGACATTGTGGGGAATCATGGAAACATGGAGAGCATTGTGACACTAAGGAAACTCCTGGAACCAAGATGACCACTGGCACATAATGGAACCTCATGGAAGCAAGCATCCATGATGACTTTGGAGGGCCTCAGGGACCACAGGACCCATTGTGACACAGCAGGACCTGGTGGAACCAAGGAGCCTTTGTGATACTCCAGATCCACATGGAAGCCAGGGTGCACTGAGACACAGTGGGGCCTTGTTGGAACCAAAGACACCTCTGCAAAAAGCAGGCTAGCTCATAGAAGCAAGGAGTCCTTTGTTACAACATCAAACCTATGGAAGCAAGGGACCATTGTGACACTGCGGGGCCTCATGGAACCAATTGTCCATGATGACAGTGCGGATCAAAAGAGACCATGGTGACACTGCGGAACCTGATGGAACCAAGGAGCCATTGTGACACAGTGGGGCCTCATGGAATCAAGGAGACCATTGTGACCCAGGTGTTGCATGGGAAGGCAAGGAGCCATTGTGACACTTTGGGCTTCTTCCCTTGAGCTCTGCAGCTGGCTGTCCCAGCCCAGCGCACCATGTGCCACCTGCTCTCCTCAGGGCTCTGCCTGCACACAGCCCCAGGAGAAGTTTTCCTGTTTGCAAGGAAAGAATGGAAAAGCCGGAGCAGGTTTCCTAAACAACAAACCCCACTCAGGAGCCACATGCTCAGTACAGGCTGCCGGGAACGATGTCCCCTTTCTACAAGGGTCAGTGTGAGCAGGAATGAATGATCTCTGGGAGCAGAATTCTCGGAGTCTTTCCACTGAATTCTCTCTCCCTGTGTCTTGGGGTGACTTTATCATGTGTATCCCCTATTGCTGCTCTATGCCCAGAAGTGAACTTTGTGCATTTCTGTGCCTTTCAACTGAGCCTGAGAGGGGGGAGAGGAAAAAAAACCGGACAAACTTCTCAGAGCGTTTGTTCAAGGACACACATACACACTCCTCTGCATCCTGCTTGCAGCAAGAGTGGAGGAAGCAACCTTGTTTCTTTTTAGCCAGTTTTCAGCTCCTTTTCTCTGGGGGGAGATGGAGAGTTGAACTTTGTTTTCCTGGGACTTTGGGGGTTTTTTTTCCCTTCTCCTCTTCTTGACTCTTTCAACATCAGAGCACATTGGGAGAATTTTCTCCCGAGGTGGGGGCCCTGAATGTGGGCCCATGAGCCAGCTGCAAGGAGGAGGAGAGAGACTACACCTACGGAAGTGTTGGGGTTCCTCCCTCCTGCCATGCGGTCATGGGAGAGGGGACCCTGGGGTAGAGGCATGGCCTGGGCACGGGGTCTCCCTGCTCCCTGCTCACATGTGCCCTAATCCTGTTCAGCACTGCTTATTTTGTGTTGCCCTGTGCCAGGAGGGCCCTGGTTGTGCCGTGATTGCTCAGTTCTTTGGCAGTGCCCCGCCCATGTGGCTGGAGAAGAAAGAGCTCTGAAACTTCTCTCAAGAATCGCTCCCTGTTTCTTTGCACGGGCCTCGCTGTCTATGGATGTTTCAGGAGACCCCACCGAAACACAGAAGGACTCTCAAATTATCCCAGCTTTCTCTGCACAGCGAGAGGTTTTAATATTTAGCATTGTTATCCTTTTCCTGTGTGTTTGTTAAAAAAATAGTTTTTATCTCTTTCACTTTCTTCCCAGGAAAGTTCTTTTTTCCAAAAACCTGGTGGGGGAGGGCTGGGTGTAACCTGCCTTCTATCAGAGGATATTTTCCTCCACATTTGTCCAAACCGGCACAGCCTGTCCTTTCCTGGGTCTCTGTTGCAGATGGAAGCTGCTGGTGCCATTGTCAGCTTGAAGCACTCTTTTGATGCAAGCAGATGTTGCCAGGTGTGTTCAGCAGCTGTTGCTCAATGCTTATGCCAAGCTATTGTGTTCCTCATGGAACCAAGGAGCCATTGTGACACTGCAGGGGCTGATGGCATCAAGGAGGCAATTGTGACAGTACAGAACCTCCTAGAAACAAGGCTCCATTGTGACACCGTGGGGAATCATGGAATCAAGGAGCCCATTGTGACACGGCTGCATGGAACCAATGGTCCATGGTTACACGGCGGATTCAAGAAGAGCACGGTGACACCACGCAACATCATGGAACCGTACGTCCATTGTGACACAGCAAGGCCGCATGGAAACAAGGGGACCATTGTGGCAAAGCAGGGCCTAATGGAAGCCTGGAGAGCATTGTGACATTGTGGGGAATCATGGAAACATGGAGAGCATTGTGACACTAAGGAAACTCCTGGAACCAAGATGACCACTGGCACATAATGGAACCTCATGGAAGCAAGCATCCATGATGACTTTGGAGGGCCTCAGGGACCACAGGACCCATTGTGACACAGCAGGACCTGGTGGAACCAAGGAGCCTTTGTGATACTCCAGATCCACATGGAAGCCAGGGTGCACTGAGACACAGTGGGGCCTTGTTGGAACCAAAGACACCTCTGCAAAAAGCAGGCTAGCTCATAGAAGCAAGGAGTCCTTTGTTACAACATCAAACCTATGGAAGCAAGGGACCATTGTGACACTGCGGGGCCTCATGGAACCAATTGTCCATGATGACAGTGCGGATCAAAAGAGACCATGGTGACACTGCGGAACCTGATGGAACCAAGGAGCCATTGTGACACAGTGGGGCCTCATGGAATCAAGGAGACCATTGTGACCCAGGTGTTGCATGGGAAGGCAAGGAGCCATTGTGACACTTTGGGCTTCTTCCCTTGAGCTCTGCAGCTGGCTGTCCCAGCCCAGCGCACCATGTGCCACCTGCTCTCCTCAGGGCTCTGCCTGCACACAGCCCCAGGAGAAGTTTTCCTGTTTGCAAGGAAAGAATGGAAAAGCCGGAGCAGGTTTCCTAAACAACAAACCCCACTCAGGAGCCACATGCTCAGTACAGGCTGCCGGGAACGATGTCCCCTTTCTACAAGGGTCAGTGTGAGCAGGAATGAATGATCTCTGGGAGCAGAATTCTCGGAGTCTTTCCACTGAATTCTCTCTCCCTGTGTCTTGGGGTGACTTTATCATGTGTATCCCCCTATTGCTGCTCTATGCCCAGAAGTGAACTTTGTGCATTTCTGTGCCTTTCAACTGAGCCTGAGAGGGGGGAGAGGAAAAAAAAGCCAGACAAACTTCTCAGAGCGTTTGTTCAAGGACACACATACACACTCCTCTGCATCCTGCTTGCAGCAAGAGCAGAGGGAAGCAACTTTGTTTCTTTTTAGCCAGTTTTCAGCTCCTTTTCTCTGGAGGGAGATGGAGAGTTGAACTTTGTTTTCCTGGGACTTCGGGGGTTTTTTTTCCCTTCTTCTCTTCTTGACTCTTTCAACATCAGAGCACATTGGGAGAATTTTCTCCCGAGGTGGGGGCCCTGAATGTGGGCCCATGAGCCAGCTGCAAGGAGGAGGAGAGAGACTGCACCTACGGAAGTGTTGGGGTTCCTCCCCCCTGCCATGAGGTCATGGGAGAGGGGACCCTGGGGTAGAGGCATGGCCTGGGCACGGGGTCTCCCTGCTCCCTGCTCACATGTGCCCTAATCCTGTTCAGCACTGCTTATTTTGTGTTGCCCTGTGCCAGGAGGGCCCTGGTTGTGCTGTGATTGCTCAGTTCTTTGGCAGTGCCCCGCCCATGTGGCTGGAGAAGAAAGAGCTCTGAAACTTCTCTCAAGAATCGCTCCCTGTTTCTTTGCACGGGCCTCGCTGTCTATGGATGTTTCAGGAGACCCCACCGAAACACGGAAGGACTCTCAAATTATCCCAGCTTTCTCTGCACAGCGAGAGCTTTTAATATTTAGCATTGTTATCCTTTTCCTGTGTGTTTGTTAAAAAAATAGTTTTTATCTCTTTCACTTTCTTCCCAGGAAAGTTCTTTTTTCCAAAAACCTGGTGGGGGAGGGCTGGGTGTAACCTGCCTTCTATCAGAGGATATTTTCCTCCACATTTGTCCAAACCGGCACAGCCTGTCCTTTCCCTGGGTGTCTGTTGCAGATGGAAGCTGCTGGTGCCATTGTCAGCTTGAAGCCCTCTTTTGATGCAAGCAGATGTTGCCAGGTGTGTTCAGCAGCTGTTGCTCAATGCTTATGCCAAGCTCTTGTGTTCCTCATGGAACCAAGGAGCCATTGTGACACTGCAGGGGCTGATGGCATCAAGGAGGCAATTGTGACAGTACAGAACCTCCTAGAAACAAGGCTCCATTGTGACACCGTGGGGAATCATGGAATCAAGGAGCCCATTGTGACACGGCTGCATGGAACCAATGGTCCATGGTTACACGGCGGATTCAAGAAGAGCACGGTGACACCACGCAACATCATGGAACTGTACGTCCATTGTGACACAGCAAGGCCGCATGGAAACAAGGGGACCATTGTGGCAAAGCAGGGCCTAATGGAAGCCTGGAGAGCATTGTGACATTGTGGGGAATCATGGAAACATGGAGAGCATTGTGACACTAAGGAAACTCCTGGAACCAAGATGACCACTGGCACATAATGGAACCTCATGGAAGCAAGCATCCATGATGACTTTGGAGGGCCTCAGGGACCACAGGACCCATTGTGACACAGCAGGACCTGGTGGAACCAAGGAGCCTTTGTGATACTCCACATCCACATGGAAGCCAGGGTGCACTGAGACACAGTGGGGCCTTGTTGGAACCAAAGACACCTCTGCAAAAAGCAGGCTAGCTCATAGAAGCAAGGAGTCCATTGTTACAACGTAAAAGCTATGGAACCAAGGGACCATTGTGACACTGCGGGGCCTCATGGAACCAAGGAGCCATTGTGACACAGTGGGGCCTCATGGAATCAAGGAGACCATTGTGACCCAGGTGTTGCATGGGAAGGCAAGGAGCCATTGTGACACTTTGGGCTTCTTCCCTTGAGCTCTGCAGCTGGCTGTCCCAGCCCAGCGCACCATGTGCCACCTGCTCTCCTCAGGGCTCTGCCTGCACACAGCCCCAGGAGAAGTTTTCCTGTTTGCAAGGAAAGAATGGAAAAGCCGGAGCAGGTTTCCTAAACAACAAACCCCACTCAGGAGCCACATGCTCAGTACAGGCTGCCGGGAACGATGTCCCCTTTCTACAAGGGTCAGTGTGAGCAGGAATGATCTCTGGGAGCAGAATTCTCGGAGTCTTTCCACTGAATTCTCTCTCCCTGTGTCTTGGGGTGACTTTATCATGTGTATCCCCCTATTGCTGCTCTATGCCCAGAAGTGAACTTTGTGCATTTCTGTGCCTTTCAACTGAGCCTGAGAGGGGGGAGAGGAAAAAAAAGCCAGACAAACTTCTCAGAGCGTTTGTTCAAGGACACACATACACACTCCTCTGCATCCTGCTTGCAGCAAGAGCAGAGGGAAGCAACTTTGTTTCTTTTTAGCCAGTTTTCAGCTCCTTTTCTCTGGAGGGAGATGGAGAGTTGAACTTTGTTTTCCTGGGACTTCGGGGGTTTTTTTTCCCTTCTTCTCTTCTTGACTCTTTCAACATCAGAGCACATTGGGAGAATTTTCTCCCGAGGTGGGGGCCCTGAATGTGGGCCCATGAGCCAGCTGCAAGGAGGAGGAGAGAGACTACACCTACGGAAGTGTTGGGGTTCCTCCCCCCTGCCATGAGGTCATGGGAGAGGGGACCCTGGGGTAGAGGCATGGCCTGGGCACGGGGTCTCCCTGCTCCCTGCTCACATGTGCCCTAACCCTGTTCAGCACTGCTTATTTTGTGTTGCCCTGTGCCAGGAGGGCCCTGGTTGTGCCGTGATTGCTCAGTTCTTTGGCAGTGCCCCGCCCATGTGGCTGGAGAAGAAAGAGCTCTGCAACTTCTCTCAAGAATCGCTCCCTGTTTCTTTGCACGGGCCTCGCTGTCTATGGATGTTTCAGGAGACCCCACCGAAACACGGAAGGACTCTCAAATTATCCCAGCTTTCTCTGCACAGCGAGAGGTTTTAATATTTAGCATTGTTATCCTTTTCCTGTGTGTTTGTTAAAAAAGTAGTTTTTATCTCTTTCACTTTCTTCCCAGGAAAATTCTTTTTTCCCGAAGCTGGTGGGGGAGGGCTGGGTGTAACCTGCCTTCTATCAGAGGATATTTTCCTCCACATTTGTCCAAACCGGCACAGCCTGTCCTTTCCCTGGGTGTCTGTTGCAGATGGAAGCTGCTGGTGCCATTGTCAGCTTGAAGCCCTCTTTTGATGCAAGCAGATGTTGCCAGGTGTGTTCAGCAGCTGTTGCTCAATGCTTATGCCAAGCTATTGTGTTCCTCATGGAACCAAGGAGCCATTGTGACACTGCAGGGGCTGATGGCATCAAGGAGGCAATTGTGACAGTACAGAACCTCCTAGAAACAAGGCTCCATTGTGACACCGTGGGGAATCATGGAATCAAGGAGCCCATTGTGACACGGCTGCATGGAACCAATGGTCCATGGTTACACGGCGGATTCAAGAAGAGCACGGTGACACCACGCAACATCATGGAACCGTACGTCCATTGTGACACAGCAAGGCCGCATGGAAACAAGGGGACCATTGTGGCAAAGCAGGGCCTAATGGAAGCCTGGAGAGCATTGTGACATTGTGGGGAATCATGGAAACATGGAGAGCATTGTGACACTAAGGAAACTCCTGGAACCAAGATGACCACTGGCACATAATGGAACCTCATGGAAGCAAGCATCCACAATGACTTTGGAGGGCCTCAGGGACCACAGGACCCATTGTGACACAGCAGGACCTGGTGGAACCAAGGAGCCTTTGTGATACTCCAGATCCACATGGAAGCCAGGGTGCACTGAGACACAGCGGGGCCTTGTTGGAACCAAAGACACCTCTGCAAAAAGCAGGCTAGCTCATAGAAGCAAGGAGTCCATTGTTACAACGTAAAAGCTATGCAACCAAGGGACCATTGTGACACTGCGGGGCCTCATGGAACCAATTGTCCATGATGACAGTGCGGATCAAAGGAGACCATGGTGACACTGCGGAACCTGATGGAACCAAGGAGCCATTGTGACACAGTGGGGCCTCATGGAATCAAGGAGACCATTGTGACCCAGGTGTTGCATGTGAAGGCAAGGAGCCATTGTGACACTTTGGGCTTCTTCCCTTGAGCTCTGCAGCTGGCTGTCCCAGCCCAGCGCACCATGTGCCACCTGCTCTCCTCAGGGCTCTGCCTGCACACAGCCCCAGGAGAAGTTTTCCTGTTTGCAAGGAAAGAATGGAAAAGCCGGAGCAGGTTTCCTAAACAACAAACCCCACTCAGGAGCCACATGCTCAGTACAGGCTGCCGGGAACGATGTCCCCTTTCTACAAGGGTCAGTGTGAGCAGGAATGAATGATCTCTGGGAGCAGAATTCTCGGAGTCTTTCCACTGAATTCTCTCTCCCTGTGTCTTGGGGTGACTTTATCATGTGTATCCCCTATTGCTGCTCTATGCCCAGAAGTGAACTTTGTGCATTTCTGTGCCTTTCAACTGAGCCTGAGAGGGGGGAGAGGAAAAAAAACCGGACAAACTTCTCAGAGCGTTTGTTCAAGGACACACATACACACTCCTCTGCATCCTGCTTGCAGCAAGAGTGGAGGAAGCAACTTTGTTTCTTTTTAGCCAGTTTTCAGCTCCTTTTCTCTGGGGGGAGATGGAGAGTTGAACTTTGTTTTCCTGGGACTTTGGGGGTTTTTTTTCCCTTCTCCTCTTCTTGACTCTTTCAACATCAGAGCACATTGGGAGAATTTTCTCCCGAGGTGGGGGCCCTGAATGTGGGCCCATGAGCCAGCTGCAAGGAGGAGGAGAGAGACTGCACCTACGGAAGTGTTGGGGTTCCTCCCTCCTGCCATGCGGTCATGGGAGAGGGGACCCTGGGGTAGAGGCATGGCCTGGGCACGGGGGGTCTCCCTGCTCCCTGCTCACATGTGCCCTAACCCTGTTCAGCACTGCTTATTTTGTGTTGCCCTGTGCCAGGAGGGCCCTGGTTGTGCCGTGATTGCTCAGTTCTTTGGCAGTGCCCCGCCCATGTGGCTGGAGAAGAAAGAGCTCTGAAACTTCTCTCAAGAATCGCTCCCTGTTTCTTTGCACGGGCCTCGCTGTCTATGGATGTTTCAGGAGACCCCACCGAAACACAGAAGGACTCTCAAATTATCCCAGCTTTCTCTGCACAGCGAGAGGTTTTAATATTTAGCATTGTTATCCTTTTCCTGTGTGTTTGTTAAAAAAATAGGTTTTATCTCTTTCACTTTCTTCCCAGGAAAGTTCTTTTTTCCAAAAACCTGGTGGGGGAGGGCTGGGTGTAACCTGCCTTCTATCAGAGGATATTTTCCTCCACATTTGTCCAAACCGGCACAGCCTGTCCTTTCCTGGGTCTCTGTTGCAGATGGAAGCTGCTGGTGCCATTGTCAGCTTGAAGCACTCTTTTGATGCAAGCAGATGTTGCCAGGTGTGTTCAGCAGCTGTTGCTCAATGCTTATGCCAAGCTATTGTGTTCCTCATGGAACCAAGGAGCCATTGTGACACTGCAGGGGCTGATGGCATCAAGGAGGCAATTGTGACAGTACAGAACCTCCTAGAAACAAGGCTCCATTGTGACACCGTGGGGAATCATGGAATCAAGGAGCCCATTGTGACACGGCTGCATGGAACCAATGGTCCATGGTTACACGGCGGATTCAAGAAGAGCACGGTGACACCACGCAACATCATGGAACTGTACGTCCATTGTGACACAGCAAGGCCACATGGAAACAAGGGGACCATTGTGGCAAAGCAGGGCCTAATGGAAGCATGGAGAGCATTGTGACACTAAGGAAACTCCTGGAACCAAGATGACCACTGGCACATAATGGAACCTCATGGAAGCAAGCCTCCACGATGGTTTTGGAGGGCCTCAGGGACCACAGGACCCATTGTGACACAGCAGGACCTGGTGGAACCAAGGAGCCTTTGTGATACTCCAGATCCACATGGAAGCCAGGGTGCACTGAGACACAGTGGGGCCTTGTTGGAACCAAAGACACCTCTGCAAAAAGCAGGCTAGCTCATAGAAGCAAGGAGTCCTTTGTTACAACATCAAACCTATGGAAGCAAGGGACCATTGTGACACTGCGGGGCCTCATGGAACCAATTGTCCATGATGACAGTGCGGATCAAAAGAGACCATGGTGACACTGCGGAACCTGATGGAACCAAGGAGCCATTGTGACACAGTGGGGCCTCATGGAATCAAGGAGACCATTGTGACCCAGGTGTTGCATGGGAAGGCAAGGAGCCATTGTGACACTTTGGGCTTCTTCCCTTGAGCTCTGCAGCTGGCTGTCCCAGCCCAGCGCACCATGTGCCACCTGCTCTCCTCAGGGCTCTGCCTGCACACAGCCCCAGGAGAAGTTTTCCTGTTTGCAAGGAAAGAATGGAAAAGCCGGAGCAGGTTTCCTAAACAACAAACCCCACTCAGGAGCCACATGCTCAGTACAGGCTGCCGGGAACGATGTCCCCTTTCTACAAGGGTCAGTGTGAGCAGGAATGAATGATCTCTGGGAGCAGAATTCTCGGAGTCTTTCCACTGAATTCTCTGTCCCTGTGTCTTGGGGTGACTTTATCATGTGTATCCCCCTATTGCTGCTCTATGCCCAGAAGTGAACTTTGTGCATTTCTGTGCCTTTCAACTGAGCCTGAGAGGGGGGAGAGGAAAAAAAAGCCAGACAAACTTCTCAGAGCGTTTGTTCAAGGACACACATACACACTCCTCTGCATCCTGCTTGCAGCAAGAGTGGAGGAAGCAACTTTGTTTCTTTTTAGCCAGTTTTCAGCTCCTTTTCTCTGGAGGGAGATGGAGAGTTGAACTTTGTTTTCCTGGGACTTCGGGGGTTTTTTTTCCCTTCTTCTCTTCTTGACTCTTTCAACATCAGACCACATTGGGAGAATTTTCTCCCGAGGTTGGGGCCCTGAATGTGGGCCCATGAGCCAGCTGCAAGGAGGAGGAGAGAGACTACACCTACGGAAGTGTTGGGGTTCCTCCCTCCTGCCATGCGGTCATGGGAGAGGGGACCCTGGGGTAGAGGCATGGCCTGGGCACGGGGTCTCCCTGCTCCCTGCTCACATGTGCCCTAACCCTGTTCAGCACTGCTTATTTTGTGTTGCCCTGTGCCAGGAGGGCCCTGGTTGTGCCGTGATTGCTCAGTTCTTTGGCAGTGCCCCGCCCATGTGGCTGGAGAAGAAAGAGCTCTGCAACTTCTCTCAAGAATCGCTCCCTGTTTCTTTGCACGGGCCTCGCTGTCTATGGATGTTTCAGGAGACCCCACCGAAACACGGAAGGACTCTCAAATTATCCCAGCTTTCTCTGCACAGCGAGAGGTTTTAATATTTAGCATTGTTATCCTTTTCCTGTGTGTTTGTTAAAAAAGTAGTTTTTATCTCTTTCACTTTCTTCCCAGGAAAATTCTTTTTTCCCGAAGCTGGTGGGGGAGGGCTGGGTGTAACCTGCCTTCTATCAGAGGATATTTTCCTCCACATTTGTCCAAACCGGCACAGCCTGTCCTTTCCCTGGGTGTCTGTTGCAGATGGAAGCTGCTGGTGCCATTGTCAGCTTGAAGCCCTCTTTTGATGCAAGCAGATGTTGCCAGGTGTGTTCAGCAGCTGTTGCTCAATGCTTATGCCAAGCTATTGTGTTCCTCATGGAACCAAGGAGCCATTGTGACACTGCAGGGGCTGATGGCATCAATGAGGCAATTGTGACAGTACAGAACCTCCTAGAAACAAGGCTCCATTGTGACACCGTGGGGAATCATGGAATCAAGGAGCCCATTGTGACACGGCTGCATGGAACCAATGGTCCATGGTTACACGGCGGATTCAAGAAGAGCACGGTGACACCACGCAACATCATGGAACCGTACGTCCATTGTGACACAGCAAGGCCGCATGGAAACAAGGGGACCATTGTGGCAAAGCAGGGCCTAATGGAAGCCTGGAGAGCATTGTGACATTGTGGGGAATCATGGAAACATGGAGAGCATTGTGACACTAAGGAAACTCCTGGAACCAAGATGACCACTGGCACATAATGGAACCTCATGGAAGCAAGCATCCACAATGACTTTGGAGGGCCTCAGGGACCACAGGACCCATTGTGACACAGCAGGACCTGGTGGAACCAAGGAGCCTTTGTGATACTCCAGATCCACATGGAAGCCAGGGTGCACTGAGACACAGCGGGGCCTTGTTGGAACCAAAGACACCTCTGCAAAAAGCAGGCTAGCTCATAGAAGCAAGGAGTCCATTGTTACAACGTAAAAGCTATGCAACCAAGGGACCATTGTGACACTGCGGGGCCTCATGGAACCAATTGTCCATGATGACAGTGCGGATCAAAGGAGACCATGGTGACACTGCGGAACCTGATGGAACCAAGGAGCCATTGTGACACAGTGGGGCCTCATGGAATCAAGGAGACCATTGTGACCCAGGTGTTGCATGTGAAGGCAAGGAGCCATTGTGACACTTTGGGCTTCTTCCCTTGAGCTCTGCAGCTGGCTGTCCCAGCCCAGCGCACCATGTGCCACCTGCTCTCCTCAGGGCTCTGCCTGCACACAGCCCCAGGAGAAGTTTTCCTGTTTGCAAGGAAAGAATGGAAAAGCCGGAGCAGGTTTCCTAAACAACAAACCCCACTCAGGAGCCACATGCTCAGTACAGGCTGCCGGGAACGATGTCCCCTTTCTACAAGGGTCAGTGTGAGCAGGAATGAATGATCTCTGGGAGCAGAATTCTCGGAGTCTTTCCACTGAATTCTCTCTCCCTGTGTCTTGGGGTGACTTTATCATGTGTATCCCCTATTGCTGCTCTATGCCCAGAAGTGAACTTTGTGCATTTCTGTGCCTTTCAACTGAGCCTGAGAGGGGGGAGAGGAAAAAAAACCGGACAAACTTCTCAGAGCGTTTGTTCAAGGACACACATACACACTCCTCTGCATCCTGCTTGCAGCAAGAGTGGAGGAAGCAACCTTGTTTCTTTTTAGCCAGTTTTCAGCTCCTTTTCTCTGGGGGGAGATGGAGAGTTGAACTTTGTTTTCCTGGGACTTTGGGGGTTTTTTTTCCCTTCTCCTCTTCTTGACTCTTTCAACATCAGAGCACATTGGGAGAATTTTCTCCCGAGGTGGGGGCCCTGAATGTGGGCCCATGAGCCAGCTGCAAGGAGGAGGAGAGAGACTGCACCTACGGAAGTGTTGGGGTTCCTCCCTCCTGCCATGCGGTCATGGGAGAGGGGACCCTGGGGTAGAGGCATGGCCTGGGCACGGGGGGTCTCCCTGCTCCCTGCTCACATGTGCCCTAACCCTGTTCAGCACTGCTTATTTTGTGTTGCCCTGTGCCAGGAGGGCCCTGGTTGTGCCGTGATTGCTCAGTTCTTTGGCAGTGCCCCGCCCATGTGGCTGGAGAAGAAAGAGCTCTGAAACTTCTCTCAAGAATCGCTCCCTGTTTCTTTGCACGGGCCTCGCTGTCTATGGATGTTTCAGGAGACCCCACCGAAACACAGAAGGACTCTCAAATTATCCCAGCTTTCTCTGCACAGCGAGAGGTTTTAATATTTAGCATTGTTATCCTTTTCCTGTGTGTTTGTTAAAAAAATAGGTTTTATCTCTTTCACTTTCTTCCCAGGAAAGTTCTTTTTTCCAAAAACCTGGTGGGGGAGGGCTGGGTGTAACCTGCCTTCTATCAGAGGATATTTTCCTCCACATTTGTCCAAACCGGCACAGCCTGTCCTTTCCTGGGTCTCTGTTGCAGATGGAAGCTGCTGGTGCCATTGTCAGCTTGAAGCACTCTTTTGATGCAAGCAGATGTTGCCAGGTGTGTTCAGCAGCTGTTGCTCAATGCTTATGCCAAGCTATTGTGTTCCTCATGGAACCAAGGAGCCATTGTGACACTGCAGGGGCTGATGGCATCAAGGAGGCAATTGTGACAGTACAGAACCTCCTAGAAACAAGGCTCCATTGTGACACCGTGGGGAATCATGGAATCAAGGAGCCCATTGTGACACGGCTGCATGGAACCAATGGTCCATGGTTAGACGGCGGATTCAAGAAGAGCACGGTGACACCACGCAACATCATGGAACTGTACGTCCATTGTGACACAGCAAGGCCGCATGGAAACAAGGGGACCATTGTGGCAAAGCAGGGCCTAATGGAAGCATGGAGAGCATTGTGACACTAAGGAAACTCCTGGAACCAAGATGACCACTGGCACATAATGGAACCTCATGGAAGCAAGCCTCCACGATGGTTTTGGAGGGCCTCAGGGACCACAGGACCCATTGTGACACAGCAGGACCTGGTGGAACCAAGGAGCCTTTGTGATACTCCAGATCCACATGGAAGCCAGGGTGCACTGAGACACAGTGGGGCCTTGTTGGAACCAAAGACACCTCTGCAAAAAGCAGGCTAGCTCATAGAAGCAAGGAGTCCTTTGTTACAACATCAAACCTATGGAAGCAAGGGACCATTGTGACACTGCGGGGCCTCATGGAACCAATTGTCCATGATGACAGTGCGGATCAAAAGAGACCATGGTGACACTGCGGAACCTGATGGAACCAAGGAGCCATTGTGACACAGTGGGGCCTCATGGAATCAAGGAGACCATTGTGACCCAGGTGTTGCATGGGAAGGCAAGGAGCCATTGTGACACTTTGGGCTTCTTCCCTTGAGCTCTGCAGCTGGCTGTCCCAGCCCAGCGCACCATGTGCCACCTGCTCTCCTCAGGGCTCTGCCTGCACACAGCCCCAGGAGAAGTTTTCCTGTTTGCAAGGAAAGAATGGAAAAGCCGGAGCAGGTTTCCTAAACAACAAACCCCACTCAGGAGCCACATGCTCAGTACAGGCTGCCGGGAACGATGTCCCCTTTCTACAAGGGTCAGTGTGAGCAGGAATGAATGATCTCTGGGAGCAGAATTCTCGGAGTCTTTCCACTGAATTCTCTCTCCCTGTGTCTTGGGGTGACTTTATCATGTGTATCCCCCTATTGCTGCTCTATGCCCAGAAGTGAACTTTGTGCATTTCTGTGCCTTTCAACTGAGCCTGAGAGGGGGGAGAGGAAAAAAAAGCCAGACAAACTTCTCAGAGCGTTTGTTCAAGGACACACATACACACTCCTCTGCATCCTGCTTGCAGCAAGAGTGGAGGAAGCAACTTTGTTTCTTTTTAGCCAGTTTTCAGCTCCTTTTCTCTGGAGGGAGATGGAGAGTTGAACTTTGTTTTCCTGGGACTTCGGGGGTTTTTTTTCCCTTCTTCTCTTCTTGACTCTTTCAACATCAGACCACATTGAGAGAATTTTCTCCCGAGGTTGGGGCCCTGAATGTGGGCCCATGAGCCAGCTGCAAGGAGGAGGAGAGAGACTACACCTACGGAAGTGTTGGGGTTCCTCCCCCCTGCCATGAGGTCATGGGAGAGGGGACCCTGGGGTAGAGGCATGGCCTGGGCACGGGGTCTCCCTGCTCCCTGCTCACATGTGCCCTAACCCTGTTCAGCACTGCTTATTTTGTGTTGCCCTGTGCCAGGAGGGCCCTGGTTGTGCCGTGATTGCTCAGTTCTTTGGCAGTGCCCCGCCCATGTGGCTGGAGAAGAAAGAGCTCTGAAACTTCTCTCAAGAATCGCTCCCTGTTTCTTTGCACGGGCCTCGCTGTCTATGGATGTTTCAGGAGACCCCACCGAAACACGGAAGGACTCTCAAATTATCCCAGCTTTCTCTGCACAGCGAGAGGTTTTAATATTTAGCATTGTTATCCTTTTCCTGTGTGTTTGTTAAAAAAATAGTTTTTATCTCTTTCACTTTCTTCCCAGGAAAGTTCTTTTTTCCAAAAACCTGGTGGGGGAGGGCTGGGTGTAACCTGCCTTCTATAAGAGGATATTTTCCTCCACATTTGTCCAAACCGGCACAGCCTGTCCTTTCCTGGGTCTCTGTTGCAGATGGAAGCTGCTGGTGCCATTGTCAGCTTGAAGCCCTCTTTTGATGCAAGCAGATGTTGCCAGGTGTGTTCAGCAGCTGTTGCTCAATGCTTATGCCAAGCTATTGTGTTCCTCATGGAACCAAGGAGCCATTGTGACACTGCAGGGGCTGATGGCATCAAGGAGGCAATTGTTACAGTACAGAACCTCCTAGAAACAAGGCTCCATTGTGACACCGTGGGGAATCATGGAATCAAGGAGCCCATTGTGACACGGCTGCATGGAACCAATGGTCCATGGTTACACGGCGGATTCAAGAAGAGCACGGTGACACCACGCAACATCATGGAACCGTACGTCCATTGTGACACAGCAAGGCCGCATGGAAACAAGGGGACCATTGTGGCAAAGCAGGGCCTAATGGAAGCATGGAGAGCATTGTGACACTAAGGAAACTCCTGGAACCAAGATGACCACTGGCACATAATGGAACCTCATGGAAGCAAGCCTCCACGATGGTTTTGGAGGGCCTCAGGGACCACAGGACCCATTGTGACACAGCAGGACCTGGTGGAACCAAGGAGCCTTTGTGATACTCCACATCCACATGGAAGCCAGGGTGCACTGAGACACAGCGGGGCCTTGTTGGAACCAAAGACACCTCTGCAAAAAGCAGGCTAGCTCATAGAAGCAAGGAGTCCTTTGTTACAACATCAAACCTATGGAAGCAAGGGACCATTGTGACACTGCGGGGCCTCATGGAACCAATTGTCCATGATGACAGTGCGGATCAAAAGAGACCATGGTGACACTGCGGAACCTGATGGAACCAAGGAGACCATGGTGACACAGTGGGGCCTCATGGAATCAAGGAGACCATTGTGACCCAGGTGTTGCATGGGAAGGCAAGGAGCCATTGTGACACTTTGGGCTTCTTCCCTTGAGCTCTGCAGCTGGCTGTCCCAGCCCAGCGCACCATGTGCCACCTGCTCTCCTCAGGGCTCTGCCTGCACACAGCCCCAGGAGAAGTTTTCCTGTTTGCAAGGAAAGAATGGAAAAGCCGGAGCAGGTTTCCTAAACAACAAACCCCACTCAGGAGCCACATGCTCAGTACAGGCTGCCTGGAACGATGTCCCCTTTCTACAAGGGTCAGTGTGAGCAGGAATGAATGATCTCTGGGAGCAGAATTCTCGGAGTCTTTCCACTGAATTCTCTGTCCCTGTGTCTTGGGGTGACTTTATCATGTGTATCCCCCTATTGCTGCTCTATGCCCAGAAGTGAACTTTGTGCATTTCTGTGCCTTTCAACTGAGCCTGAGAGGGGGGAGAGGAAAAAAAAGCCAGACAAACTTCTCAGAGCGTTTGTTCAAGGACACACATACACACTCCTCTGCATCCTGCTTGCAGCAAGAGCAGAGGAAGCAACTTTGTTTCTTTTTAGCCAGTTTTCAGCTCCTTTTCTCTGGAGGGAGATGGAGAGTTGAACTTTGTTTTCCTGGGACTTTGGGGGTTTTTTTTCCCTTCTTCTCTTCTTGACTCTTTCAACATCAGAGCACATTGGGAGAATTTTCTCCCGAGGTGGGGGCCCTGAATGTGGGCCCATGAGCCAGCTGCAAGGAGGAGGAGAGAGACTACACCTACGGAAGTGTTGGGGTTCCTCCCCCCTGCCATGAGGTCATGGGAGAGGGGACCCTGGGGTAGAGGCATGGCCTGGGCACGGGGTCTCCCTGCTCCCAGCTCACATGTGCCCTAACCCTGTTCAGCACTGCTTATTTTGTGTTGCCCTGTGTCAGGAGGGCCCTGGTTGTGCCGTGATTGCTCAGTTCTTTGGCAGTGCCCCGCCCATGTGGCTGGAGAAGAAAGAGCTCTGAAACTTCTCTCAAGAATCGCTCCCTGTTTCTTTGCACGGGCCTCGCTGTCTATGGATGTTTCAGGAGACCCCACCGAAACACGGAAGGACTCTCAAATTATCCCAGCTTTCTCTGCACAGCGAGAGGTTTTAATATTTAGCATTGTTATCCTTTTCCTGTGTGTTTGTTAAAAAAGTAGTTTTTATCTCTTTCACTTTCTTCCCAGGAAAATTCTTTTTTCCCGAAGCTGGTGGGGGAGGGCTGGGTGTAACCTGCCTTCTATCAGAGGATATTTTCCTCCACATTTGTCCAAACCGGCACAGCCTGTCCTTTCCCTGGGTGTCTGTTGCAGATGGAAGCTGCTGGTGCCATTGTCAGCTTGAAGCCCTCTTTTGATGCAAGCAGATGTTGCCAGGTGTGTTCAGCAGCTGTTGCTCAATGCTTATGCCAAGCTATTGTGTTCCTCATGGAACCAAGGAGCCATTGTGACACTGCAGGGGCTGATGGCATCAATGAGGCAATTGTGACAGTACAGAACCTCCTAGAAACAAGGCTCCATTGTGACACCGTGGGGAATCATGGAATCAAGGAGCCCATTGTGACACGGCTGCATGGAACCAATGGTCCATGGTTACACGGCGGATTCAAGAAGAGCACGGTGACACCACGCAACATCATGGAACCGTACGTCCATTGTGACACAGCAAGGCCGCATGGAAACAAGGGGACCATTGTGGCAAAGCAGGGCCTAATGGAAGCCTGGAGAGCATTGTGACATTGTGGGGAATCATGGAAACATGGAGAGCATTGTGACACTAAGGAAACTCCTGGAACCAAGATGACCACTGGCACATAATGGAACCTCATGGAAGCAAGCATCCATGATGACTTTGGAGGGCCTCAGGGACCACAGGACCCATTGTGACACAGCAGGACCTGGTGGAACCAAGGAGCCTTTGTGATACTCCAGATCCACATGGAAGCCAGGGTGCACTGAGACACAGTGGGGCCTTGTTGGAACCAAAGACACCTCTGCAAAAAGCAGGCTAGCTCATAGAAGCAAGGAGTCCATTGTTACAACGTAAAAGCTATGCAACCAAGGGACCATTGTGACACTGCGGGGCCTCAGGGAACCAATTGTCCATGATGACAGTGCGGATCAAAGGAGACCATGGTGACACTGCGGAACCTGATGGAACCAAGGAGCCATTGTGACACAGTGGGGCCTCATGGAATCAAGGAGACCATTGTGACCCAGGTGTTGCATGGGAAGGCAAGGAGCCATTGTGACACTTTGGGCTTCTTCCCTTGAGCTCTGCAGCTGGCTGTCCCAGCCCAGCGCACCATGTGCCACCTGCTCTCCTCAGGGCTCTGCCTGCACACAGCCCCAGGAGAAGTTTTCCTGTTTGCAAGGAAAGAATGGAAAAGCCGGAGCAGGTTTCCTAAACAACAAACCCCACTCAGGAGCCACATGCTCAGTACAGGCTGCCTGGAACGATGTCCCCTTTCTACAAGGGTCAGTGTGAGCAGGAATGATCTCTGGGAGCAGAATTCTCGGAGTCTTTCCACTGAATTCTCTCTCCCTGTGTCTTGGGGTGACTTTATCATGTGTATCCCCTATTGCTGCTCTATGCCCAGAAGTGAACTTTGTGCATTTCTGTGCCTTTCAACTGAGCCTGAGAGGGGGGAGAGGAAAAAAAACCGGACAAACTTCTCAGAGCGTTTGTTCAAGGACACACATACACACTCCTCTGCATCCTGCTTGCAGCAAGAGCAGAGGGAAGCAACTTTGTTTCTTTTTAGCCAGTTTTCAGCTCCTTTTCTCTGGAGGGAGATGGAGAGTTGAACTTTGTTTTCCTGGGACTTTGGGGGTTTTTTTTCCCTTCTTCTCTTCTTGACTCTTTCAACATCAGAGCACATTGGGAGAATTTTCTCCCGAGGTGGGGGCCCTGAATGTGGGCCCATGAGCCAGCTGCAAGGAGGAGGAGAGAGACTGCACCTATGGAAGTGTTGGGGTTCCTCCCCCCTGCCATGAGGTCATGGGAGAGGGGACCCTGGGGTAGAGGCATGGCCTGGGCACGGGGGGTCTCCCTGCTCCCTGCTCACATGTGCCCTAATCCTGTTCAGCACTGCTTATTTTGTGTTGCCCTGTGCGAGGAGGGCCCTGGTTGTGCTGTGATTGCTCAGTTCTTTGGCAGTGCCCCGCCCATGTGGCTGGAGAAGAAAGAGCTCTGAAACTTCTCTCAAGAATCGCTCCCTGTTTCTTTGCACGGGCCTCGCTGTCTATGGATGTTTCAGGAGACCCCACCGAAACACAGAAGGACTCTCAAATTATCCCAGCTTTCTCTGCACAGCGAGAGGTTTTAATATTTAGCATTGTTATCCTTTTCCTGTGTGTTTGTTAAAAAAATAGGTTTTATCTCTTTCACTTTCTTCCCAGGAAAGTTCTTTTTTCCAAAAACCCGGTGGGGGAGGGCTGGGTGTAACCTGCCTTCTATCAGAGGATATTTTCCTCCAAATTTGTCCAAACCGGCACAGCCTGTCCTTTCCTGGGTCTCTGTTGCAGATGGAAGCTGCTGGTGCCATTGTCAGCTTGAAGCCCTCTTTTGATGCAAGCAGATGTTGCCAGGTGTGTTCAGCAGCTGTTGCTCAATGCTTATGCCAAGCTATTGTGTTCCTCATGGAACCAAGGAGCCATTGTGACACTGCAGGGGCTGATGGCATCAATGAGGCAATTGTGACAGTACAGAACCTCCTAGAAACAAGGCTCCATTGTGACACCGTGGGGAATCATGGAATCAAGGAGCCCATTGTGACACGGCTGCATGGAACCAATGGTCCATGGTTACACGGCGGATTCAAGAAGAGCACGGTGACACCACGCAACATCACGGAACCATAGGTCCATTGTGACACAGCGGGGCCTCATGGAAACAAGGGGACCATTGTGGCAAAGCAGGGCCTAATGGAAGCATGGAGAGCATTGTGACACTAAGGAAACTCCTGGAACCAAGATGACCACTGGCACATAATGGAACCTCATGGAAGCAAGCCTCCACGATGGTTTTGGAGGGCCTCAGGGACCACAGGACCCATTGTGACACAGCAGGACCTGGTGGAACCAAGGAGCCTTTGTGATACTCCACATCCACATGGAAGCCAGGGTGCACTGAGACACAGTGGGGCCTTGTTGGAACCAAAGACACCTCTGCAAAAAGCAGGCTAGCTCATAGAAGCAAGGAGTCCTTTGTTACAACATCAAACCTATGGAAGCAAGGGACCATTGTGACACTGCGGGGCCTCATGGAACCAATTGTCCATGATGACAGTGCGGATCAAAAGAGACCATGGTGACACTGCGGAACCTGATGGAACCAAGGAGCCATTGTGACACAGTGGGGCCTCATGGAATCAAGGAGACCATTGTGACCCAGGTGTTGCATGGGAAGGCAAGGAGCCATTGTGACACTTTGGGCTTCTTCCCTTGAGCTCTGCAGCTGGCTGTCCCAGCCCAGCGCACCATGTGCCACCTGCTCTCCTCAGGGCTCTGCCTGCACACAGCCCCAGGAGAAGTTTTCCTGTTTGCAAGGAAAGAATGGAAAAGCCGGAGCAGGTTTCCTAAACAACAAACCCCACTCAGGAGCCACATGCTCAGTACAGGCTGCCGGGAACGATGTCCCCTTTCTACAAGGGTCAGTGTGAGCAGGAATGAATGATCTCTGGGAGCAGAATTCTCGGAGTCTTTCCACTGAATTCTCTGTCCCTGTGTCTTGGGGTGACTTTATCATGTGTATCCCCCTATTGCTGCTCTATGCCCAGAAGTGAACTTTGTGCATTTCTGTGCCTTTCAACTGAGCCTGAGAGGGGGGAGAGGAAAAAAAAGCCAGACAAACTTCTCAGAGCGTTTGTTCAAGGACACACATACACACTCCTCTGCATCCTGCTTGCAGCAAGAGTGGAGGAAGCAACTTTGTTTCTTTTTAGCCAGTTTTCAGCTCCTTTTCTCTGGAGGGAGATGGAGAGTTGAACTTTGTTTTCCTGGGACTTTGGGGGTTTTTTTTCCCTTCTTCTCTTCTTGACTCTTTCAACATCAGAGCACATTGGGAGAATTTTCTCCCGAGGTGGGGGCCCTGAATGTGGGCCCATGAGCCAGCTGCAAGGAGGAGGAGAGAGACTACACCTACGGAAGTGTTGGGGTTCCTCCCCCCTGCCATGAGGTCATGGGAGAGGGGACCCTGGGGTAGAGGCATGGCCTGGGCACGGGGTCTCCCTGCTCCCAGCTCACATGTGCCCTAACCCTGTTCAGCACTGCTTATTTTGTGTTGCCCTGTGCCAGGAGGGCCCTGGTTGTGCTGTGATTGCTCAGTTCTTTGGCAGTGCCCCGCCCATGTGGCTGGAGAAGAAAGAGCTCTGAAACTTCTCTCAAGAATCGCTCCCTGTTTCTTTGCACGGGCCTCGCTGTCTATGGATGTTTCAGGAGACCCCACCGAAACACGGAAGGACTCTCAAATTATCCCAGCTTTCTCTGCACAGCGAGAGCTTTTAATATTTAGCATTGTTATCCTTTTCCTGTGTGTTTGTTAAAAAAGTAGTTTTTATCTCTTTCACTTTCTTCCCAGGAAAATTCTTTTTTCCCGAAGCTGGTGGGGGAGGGCTGGGTGTAACCTGCCTTCTATCAGAGGATATTTTCCTCCACATTTGTCCAAACCGGCACAGCCTGTCCTTTCCCTGGGTGTCTGTTGCAGATGGAAGCTGCTGGTGCCATTGTCAGCTTGAAGCCCTCTTTTGATGCAAGCAGATGTTGCCAGGTGTGTTCAGCAGCTGTTGCTCAATGCTTATGCCAAGCTATTGTGTTCCTCATGGAACCAAGGAGCCATTGTGACACTGCAGGGGCTGATGGCATCAATGAGGCAATTGTGACAGTACAGAACCTCCTAGAAACAAGGCTCCATTGTGACACCGTGGGGAATCATGGAATCAAGGAGCCCATTGTGACACGGCTGCATGGAACCAATGGTCCATGGTTACACGGCGGATTCAAGAAGAGCACGGTGACACCACGCAACATCATGGAACCGTACGTCCATTGTGACACAGCAAGGCCGCATGGAAACAAGGGGACCATTGTGGCAAAGCAGGGCCTAATGGAAGCATGGAGAGCATTGTGACACTAAGGAAACTCCTGGAACCAAGATGACCACTGGCACATAATGGAACCTCATGGAAGCAAGCCTCCACGATGGTTTTGGAGGGCCTCAGGGACCACAGGACCCATTGTGACACAGCAGGACCTGGTGGAACCAAGGAGCCTTTGTGATACTCCACATCCACATGGAAGCCAGGGTGCACTGAGACACAGCGGGGCCTTGTTGGAACCAAAGACACCTCTGCAAAAAGCAGGCTAGCTCATAGAAGCAAGGAGTCCTTTGTTACAACATCAAACCTATGGAAGCAAGGGACCATTGTGACACTGCGGGGCCTCATGGAACCAATTGTCCATGATGACAGTGCGGATCAAAAGAGACCATGGTGACACTGCGGAACCTGATGGAACCAAGGAGACCATGTTGACACAGTGGGGCCTCATGGAATCAAGGAGACCATTGTGACCCAGGTGTTGCATGGGAAGGCAAGGAGCCATTGTGACACTTTGGGCTTCTTCCCTTGAGCTCTGCAGCTGGCTGTCCCAGCCCAGCGCACCATGTGCCACCTGCTCTCCTCAGGGCTCTGCCTGCACACAGCCCCAGGAGAAGTTTTCCTGTTTGCAAGGAAAGAATGGAAAAGCCGGAGCAGGTTTCCTAAACAACAAACCCCACTCAGGAGCCACATGCTCAGTACAGGCTGCCTGGAACGATGTCCCCTTTCTACAAGGGTCAGTGTGAGCAGGAATGAATGATCTCTGGGAGCAGAATTCTCGGAGTCTTTCCACTGAATTCTCTCTCCCTGTGTCTTGGGGTGACTTTATCATGTGTATCCCCCAATACTGCTCTATGCCCAGAAGTGAACTTTGTGCATTTCTGTGCCTTTCAACTGAGCCTGAGAGGGGGGAGAGGAAAAAAAAGCCAGACAAACTTCTCAGAGCGTTTGTTCAAGGACACACATACACACTCCTCTGCATCCTGCTTGCAGCAAGAGCAGAGGAAGCAACTTTGTTTCTTTTTAGCCAGTTTTCAGCTCCTTTTCTCTGGAGGGAGATGGAGAGTTGAACTTTGTTTTCCTGGGACTTTGGGGGTTTTTTTTCCCTTCTTCTCTTCTTGACTCTTTCAACATCAGAGCACATTGGGAGAATTTTCTCCCGAGGTGGGGGCCCTGAATGTGGGCCCATGAGCCAGCTGCAAGGAGGAGGAGAGAGACTACACCTACGGAAGTGTTGGGGTTCCTCCCCCCTGCCATGAGGTCATGGGAGAGGGGACCCTGGGGTAGAGGCATGGCCTGGGCACGGGGTCTCCCTGCTCCCAGCTCACATGTGCCCTAACCCTGTTCAGCACTGCTTATTTTGTGTTGCCCTGTGCCAGGAGGGCCCTGGTTGTGCCGTGATTGCTCAGTTCTTTGGCAGTGCCCCGCCCATGTGGCTGGAGAAGAAAGAGCTCTGAAACTTCTCTCAAGAATCGCTCCCTGTTTCTTTGCACGGGCCTCGCTGTCTATGGATGTTTCAGGAGACCCCACCGAAACACGGAAGGACTCTCAAATTATCCCAGCTTTCTCTGCACAGCGAGAGGTTTTAATATTTAGCATTGTTATCCTTTTCCTGTGTGTTTGTTAAAAAAGTAGTTTTTATCTCTTTCACTTTCTTCCCAGGAAAATTCTTTTTTCCCGAAGCTGGTGGGGGAGGGCTGGGTGTAACCTGCCTTCTATCAGAGGATATTTTCCTCCACATTTGTCCAAACCGGCACAGCCTGTCCTTTCCCTGGGTGTCTGTTGCAGATGGAAGCTGCTGGTGCCATTGTCAGCTTGAAGCCCTCTTTTGATGCAAGCAGATGTTGCCAGGTGTGTTCAGCAGCTGTTGCTCAATGCTTATGCCAAGCTATTGTGTTCCTCATGGAACCAAGGAGCCATTGTGACACTGCAGGGGCTGATGGCATCAAGGAGGCAATTGTGACAGTACAGAACCTCCTAGAAACAAGGCTCCATTGTGACACCGTGGGGAATCATGGAATCAAGGAGCCCATTGTGACACGGCTGCATGGAACCAATGGTCCATGGTTACACGGCGGATTCAAGAAGAGCACGGTGACACCACGCAACATCATGGAACCGTACGTCCATTGTGACACAGCAAGGCCGCATGGAAACAAGGGGACCATTGTGGCAAAGCAGGGCCTAATGGAAGCCTGGAGAGCATTGTGACATTGTGGGGAATCATGGAAACATGGAGAGCATTGTGACACTAAGGAAACTCCTGGAACCAAGATGACCACTGGCACATAATGGAACCTCATGGAAGCAAGCATCCATGATGACTTTGGAGGGCCTCAGGGACCACAGGACCCATTGTGACACAGCAGGACCTGGTGGAACCAAGGAGCCTTTGTGATACTCCAGATCCACATGGAAGCCAGGGTGCACTGAGACACAGTGGGGCCTTGTTGGAACCAAAGACACCTCTGCAAAAAGCAGGCTAGCTCATAGAAGCAAGGAGTCCATTGTTACAACGTAAAAGCTATGCAACCAAGGGACCATTGTGACACTGCGGGGCCTCAGGGAACCAATTGTCCATGATGACAGTGCGGATCAAAGGAGACCATGGTGACACTGCGGAACCTGATGGAACCAAGGAGCCATTGTGACACAGTGGGGCCTCATGGAATCAAGGAGACCATTGTGACCCAGGTGTTGCATGGGAAGGCAAGGAGCCATTGTGACACTTTGGGCTTCTTCCCTTGAGCTCTGCAGCTGGCTGTCCCAGCCCAGCGCACCATGTGCCACCTGCTCTCCTCAGGGCTCTGCCTGCACACAGCCCCAGGAGAAGTTTTCCTGTTTGCAAGGAAAGAATGGAAAAGCCGGAGCAGGTTTCCTAAACAACAAACCCCACTCAGGAGCCACATGCTCAGTACAGGCTGCCGGGAACGATGTCCCCTTTCTACAAGGGTCAGTGTGAGCAGGAATGATCTCTGGGAGCAGAATTCTCGGAGTCTTTCCACTGAATTCTCTCTCCCTGTGTCTTGGGGTGACTTTATCATGTGTATCCCCTATTGCTGCTCTATGCCCAGAAGTGAACTTTGTGCATTTCTGTGCCTTTCAACTGAGCCTGAGAGGGGGGAGAGGAAAAAAAACCGGACAAACTTCTCAGAGCGTTTGTTCAAGGACACACATACACACTCCTCTGCATCCTGCTTGCAGCAAGAGCAGAGGGAAGCAACTTTGTTTCTTTTTAGCCAGTTTTCAGCTCCTTTTCTCTGGGGGGAGATGGAGAGTTGAACTTTGTTTTCCTGGGACTTTGGGGGTTTTTTTTCCCTTCTTCTCTTCTTGACTCTTTCAACATCAGAGCACATTGGGAGAATTTTCTCCCGAGGTGGGGGCCCTGAATGTGGGCCCATGAGCCAGCTGCAAGGAGGAGGAGAGAGACTGCACCTATGGAAGTGTTGGGGTTCCTCCCCCCTGCCATGAGGTCATGGGAGAGGGGACCCTGGGGTAGAGGCATGGCCTGGGCACGGGGGGTCTCCCTGCTCCCTGCTCACATGTGCCCTAATCCTGTTCAGCACTGCTTATTTTGTGTTGCCCTGTGCGAGGAGGGCCCTGGTTGTGCTGTGATTGCTCAGTTCTTTGGCAGTGCCCCGCCCATGTGGCTGGAGAAGAAAGAGCTCTGAAACTTCTCTCAAGAATCGCTCCCTGTTTCTTTGCACGGGCCTCGCTGTCTATGGATGTTTCAGGAGACCCCACCGAAACACAGAAGGACTCTCAAATTATCCCAGCTTTCTCTGCACAGCGAGAGGTTTTAATATTTAGCATTGTTATCCTTTTCCTGTGTGTTTGTTAAAAAAATAGGTTTTATCTCTTTCACTTTCTTCCCAGGAAAGTTCTTTTTTCCAAAAACCCGGTGGGGGAGGGCTGGGTGTAACCTGCCTTCTATCAGAGGATATTTTCCTCCACATTTGTCCAAACCGGCACAGCCTGTCCTTTCCTGGGTCTCTGTTGCAGATGGAAGCTGCTGGTGCCATTGTCAGCTTGAAGCCCTCTTTTGATGCAAGCAGATGTTGCCAGGTGTGTTCAGCAGCTGTTGCTCAATGCTTATGCCAAGCTATTGTGTTCCTCATGGAACCAAGGAGCCATTGTGACACTGCAGGGGCTGATGGCATCAATGAGGCAATTGTGACAGTACAGAACCTCCTAGAAACAAGGCTCCATTGTGACACCGTGGGGAATCATGGAATCAAGGAGCCCATTGTGACACGGCTGCATGGAACCAATGGTCCATGGTTACACGGCGGATTCAAGAAGAGCACGGTGACACCACGCAACATCACGGAACCATAGGTCCATTGTGACACAGCGGGGCCTCATGGAAACAAGGGGACCATTGTGGCAAAGCAGGGCCTAATGGAAGCATGGAGAGCATTGTGACACTAAGGAAACTCCTGGAACCAAGATGACCACTGGCACATAATGGAACCTCATGGAAGCAAGCCTCCACGATGGTTTTGGAGGGCCTCAGGGACCACAGGACCCATTGTGACACAGCAGGACCTGGTGGAACCAAGGAGCCTTTGTGATACTCCACATCCACATGGAAGCCAGGGTGCACTGAGACACAGTGGGGCCTTGTTGGAACCAAAGACACCTCTGCAAAAAGCAGGCTAGCTCATAGAAGCAAGGAGTCCTTTGTTACAACATCAAACCTATGGAAGCAAGGGACCATTGTGACACTGCGGGGCCTCATGGAACCAATTGTCCATGATGACAGTGCGGATCAAAAGAGACCATGGTGACACTGCGGAACCTGATGGAACCAAGGAGCCATTGTGACACAGTGGGGCCTCATGGAATCAAGGAGACCATTGTGACCCAGGTGTTGCATGGGAAGGCAAGGAGCCATTGTGACACTTTGGGCTTCTTCCCTTGAGCTCTGCAGCTGGCTGTCCCAGCCCAGCGCACCATGTGCCACCTGCTCTCCTCAGGGCTCTGCCTGCACACAGCCCCAGGAGAAGTTTTCCTGTTTGCAAGGAAAGAATGGAAAAGCCAGAGCAGGTTTCCTAAACAACAAACCCCACTCAGGAGCCACATGCTCAGTACAGGCTGCCGGGAACGATGTCCCCTTTCTACAAGGGTCAGTGTGAGCAGGAATGAATGATCTCTGGGAGCAGAATTCTCGGAGCCTTTCCACTGAATTCTCTGTCCCTGTGTCTTGGGGTGACTTTATCATGTGTATCCCCCTATTGCTGCTCTATGCCCAGAAGTGAACTTTGTGCATTTCTGTGCCTTTCAACTGAGCCTGAGAGGGGGGAGAGGAAAAAAAAGCCAGACAAACTTCTCAGAGCGTTTGTTCAAGGACACACATACACACTCCTCTGCATCCTGCTTGCAGCAAGAGTGGAGGAAGCAACTTTGTTTCTTTTTAGCCAGTTTTCAGCTCCTTTTCTCTGGAGGGAGATGGAGAGTTGAACTTTGTTTTCCTGGGACTTTGGGGGTTTTTTTTCCCTTCTTCTCTTCTTGACTCTTTCAACATCAGAGCACATTGGGAGAATTTTCTCCCGAGGTGGGGGCCCTGAATGTGGGCCCATGAGCCAGCTGCAAGGAGGAGGAGAGAGACTGCACCTACGGAAGTGTTGGGGTTCCTCCCCCCTGCCATGAGGTCATGGGAGAGGGGACCCTGGGGTAGAGGCATGGCCTGGGCACGGGGTCTCCCTGCTCCCAGCTCACATGTGCCCTAACCCTGTTCAGCACTGCTTATTTTGTGTTGCCCTGTGCCAGGAGGGCCCTGGTTGTGCTGTGATTGCTCAGTTCTTTGGCAGTGCCCCGCCCATGTGGCTGGAGAAGAAAGAGCTCTGAAACTTCTCTCAAGAATCGCTCCCTGTTTCTTTGCACGGGCCTCGCTGTCTATGGATGTTTCAGGAGACCCCACCGAAACACGGAAGGACTCTCAAATTATCCCAGCTTTCTCTGCACAGCGAGAGGTTTTAATATTTAGCATTGTTATCCTTTTCCTGTGTGTTTGTTAAAAAAGTAGTTTTTATCTCTTTCACTTTCTTCCCAGGAAAATTCTTTTTTCCCGAAGCTGGTGGGGGAGGGCTGGGTGTAACCTGCCTTCTATCAGAGGATATTTTCCTCCACATTTGTCCAAACCGGCACAGCCTGTCCTTTCCCTGGGTGTCTGTTGCAGATGGAAGCTGCTGGTGCCATTGTCAGCTTGAAGCCCTCTTTTGATGCAAGCAGATGTTGCCAGGTGTGTTCAGCAGCTGTTGCTCAATGCTTATGCCAAGCTATTGTGTTCCTCATGGAACCAAGGAGCCATTGTGACACTGCAGGGGCTGATGGCATCAAGGAGGCAATTGTGACAGTACAGAACCTCCTAGAAACAAGGCTCCATTGTGACACCGTGGGGAATCATGGAATCAAGGAGCCCATTGTGACACGGCTGCATGGAACCAATGGTCCATGGTTACACGGCGGATTCAAGAAGAGCACGGTGACACCACGCAACATCATGGAACCGTACGTCCATTGTGACACAGCAAGGCCGCATGGAAACAAGGGGACCATTGTGGCAAAGCAGGGCCTAATGGAAGCCTGGAGAGCATTGTGACATTGTGGGGAATCATGGAAACATGGAGAGCATTGTGACACTAAGGAAACTCCTGGAACCAAGATGACCACTGGCACATAATGGAACCTCATGGAAGCAAGCATCCATGATGACTTTGGAGGGCCTCAGGGACCACAGGACCCATTGTGACACAGCAGGACCTGGTGGAACCAAGGAGCCTTTGTGATACTCCAGATCCACATGGAAGCCAGGGTGCACTGAGACACAGTGGGGCCTTGTTGGAACCAAAGACACCTCTGCAAAAAGCAGGCTAGCTCATAGAAGCAAGGAGTCCATTGTTACAACGTAAAAGCTATGCAACCAAGGGACCATTGTGACACTGCGGGGCCTCAGGGAACCAATTGTCCATGATGACAGTGCGGATCAAAGGAGACCATGGTGACACTGCGGAACCTGATGGAACCAAGGAGCCATTGTGACACAGTGGGGCCTCATGGAATCAAGGAGACCATTGTGACCCAGGTGTTGCATGGGAAGGCAAGGAGCCATTGTGACACTTTGGGCTTCTTCCCTTGAGCTCTGCAGCTGGCTGTCCCAGCCCAGCGCACCATGTGCCACCTGCTCTCCTCAGGGCTCTGCCTGCACACAGCCCCAGGAGAAGTTTTCCTGTTTGCAAGGAAAGAATGGAAAAGCCGGAGCAGGTTTCCTAAACAACAAACCCCACTCAGGAGCCACATGCTCAGTACAGGCTGCCTGGAACGATGTCCCCTTTCTACAAGGGTCAGTGTGAGCAGGAATGATCTCTGGGAGCAGAATTCTCGGAGTCTTTCCACTGAATTCTCTCTCCCTGTGTCTTGGGGTGACTTTATCATGTGTATCCCCTATTGCTGCTCTATGCCCAGAAGTGAACTTTGTGCATTTCTGTGCCTTTCAACTGAGCCTGAGAGGGGGGAGAGGAAAAAAAACCGGACAAACTTCTCAGAGCGTTTGTTCAAGGACACACATACACACTCCTCTGCATCCTGCTTGCAGCAAGAGCAGAGGGAAGCAACTTTGTTTCTTTTTAGCCAGTTTTCAGCTCCTTTTCTCTGGGGGGAGATGGAGAGTTGAACTTTGTTTTCCTGGGACTTTGGGGGTTTTTTTTCCCTTCTTCTCTTCTTGACTCTTTCAACATCAGAGCACATTGGGAGAATTTTCTCCCGAGGTGGGGGCCCTGAATGTGGGCCCATGAGCCAGCTGCAAGGAGGAGGAGAGAGACTGCACCTATGGAAGTGTTGGGGTTCCTCCCCCCTGCCATGAGGTCATGGGAGAGGGGACCCTGGGGTAGAGGCATGGCCTGGGCACGGGGGGTCTCCCTGCTCCCTGCTCACATGTGCCCTAATCCTGTTCAGCACTGCTTATTTTGTGTTGCCCTGTGCGAGGAGGGCCCTGGTTGTGCTGTGATTGCTCAGTTCTTTGGCAGTGCCCCGCCCATGTGGCTGGAGAAGAAAGAGCTCTGAAACTTCTCTCAAGAATCGCTCCCTGTTTCTTTGCACGGGCCTCGCTGTCTATGGATGTTTCAGGAGACCCCACCGAAACACAGAAGGACTCTCAAATTATCCCAGCTTTCTCTGCACAGCGAGAGCTTTTAATATTTAGCATTGTTATCCTTTTCCTGTGTGTTTGTTAAAAAAATAGGTTTTATCTCTTTCACTTTCTTCCCAGGAAAGTTCTTTTTTCCAAAAACCCGGTGGGGGAGGGCTGGGTGTAACCTGCCTTCTATCAGAGGATATTTTCCTCCAAATTTGTCCAAACCGGCACAGCCTGTCCTTTCCTGGGTCTCTGTTGCAGATGGAAGCTGCTGGTGCCATTGTCAGCTTGAAGCCCTCTTTTGATGCAAGCAGATGTTGCCAGGTGTGTTCAGCAGCTGTTGCTCAATGCTTATGCCAAGCTATTGTGTTCCTCATGGAACCAAGGAGCCATTGTGACACTGCAGGGGCTGATGGCATCAATGAGGCAATTGTGACAGTACAGAACCTCCTAGAAACAAGGCTCCATTGTGACACCGTGGGGAATCATGGAATCAAGGAGCCCATTGTGACACGGCTGCATGGAACCAATGGTCCATGGTTACACGGCGGATTCAAGAAGAGCACGGTGACACCACGCAACATCACGGAACCATAGGTCCATTGTGACACAGCGGGGCCTCATGGAAACAAGGGGACCATTGTGGCAAAGCAGGGCCTAATGGAAGCATGGAGAGCATTGTGACACTAAGGAAACTCCTGGAACCAAGATGACCACTGGCACATAATGGAACCTCATGGAAGCAAGCCTCCACGATGGTTTTGGAGGGCCTCAGGGACCACAGGACCCATTGTGACACAGCAGGACCTGGTGGAACCAAGGAGCCTTTGTGATACTCCACATCCACATGGAAGCCAGGGTGCACTGAGACACAGTGGGGCCTTGTTGGAACCAAAGACACCTCTGCAAAAAGCAGGCTAGCTCATAGAAGCAAGGAGTCCTTTGTTACAACATCAAACCTATGGAAGCAAGGGACCATTGTGACACTGCGGGGCCTCATGGAACCAATTGTCCATGATGACAGTGCGGATCAAAAGAGACCATGGTGACACTGCGGAACCTGATGGAACCAAGGAGCCATTGTGACACAGTGGGGCCTCATGGAATCAAGGAGACCATTGTGACCCAGGTGTTGCATGGGAAGGCAAGGAGCCATTGTGACACTTTGGGCTTCTTCCCTTGAGCTCTGCAGCTGGCTGTCCCAGCCCAGCGCACCATGTGCCACCTGCTCTCCTCAGGGCTCTGCCTGCACACAGCCCCAGGAGAAGTTTTCCTGTTTGCAAGGAAAGAATGGAAAAGCCGGAGCAGGTTTCCTAAACAACAAACCCCACTCAGGAGCCACATGCTCAGTACAGGCTGCCGGGAACGATGTCCCCTTTCTACAAGGGTCAGTGTGAGCAGGAATGAATGATCTCTGGGAGCAGAATTCTCGGAGTCTTTCCACTGAATTCTCTGTCCCTGTGTCTTGGGGTGACTTTATCATGTGTATCCCCCTATTGCTGCTCTATGCCCAGAAGTGAACTTTGTGCATTTCTGTGCCTTTCCACTGAGCCTGAGAGGGGGGAGAGGAAAAAAAAGCCAGACAAACTTCTCAGAGCGTTTGTTCAAGGACACACATACACACTCCTCTGCATCCTGCTTGCAGCAAGAGTGGAGGAAGCAACTTTGTTTCTTTTTAGCCAGTTTTCAGCTCCTTTTCTCTGGAGGGAGATGGAGAGTTGAACTTTGTTTTCCTGGGACTTCGGGGGTTTTTTTTCCCTTCTTCTCTTCTTGACTCTTTCAACATCAGAGCACATTGGGAGAATTTTCTCCCGAGGTGGGGGCCCTGAATGTGGGCCCATGAGCCAGCTGCAAGGAGGAGGAGAGAGACTACACCTACGGAAGTGTTGGGGTTCCTCCCCCCTGCCATGAGGTCATGGGAGAGGGGACCCTGGGGTAGAGGCATGGCCTGGGCACGGGGTCTCCCTGCTCCCAGCTCACATGTGCCCTAACCCTGTTCAGCACTGCTTATTTTGTGTTGCCCTGTGCGAGGAGGGCCCTGGTTGTGCTGTGATTGCTCAGTTCTTTGGCAGTGCCCCGCCCATGTGGCTGGAGAAGAAAGAGCTCTGAAACTTCTCTCAAGAATCGCTCCCTGTTTCTTTGCACGGGCCTCGCTGTCTATGGATGTTTCAGGAGACCCCACCGAAACACGGAAGGACTCTCAAATTATCCCAGCTTTCTCTGCACAGCGAGAGGTTTTAATATTTAGCATTGTTATCCTTTTCCTGTGTGTTTGTTAAAAAAGTAGTTTTTATCTCTTTCACTTTCTTCCCAGGAAAATTCTTTTTTCCCGAAGCTGGTGGGGGAGGGCTGGGTGTAACCTGCCTTCTATCAGAGGATATTTTCCTCCACATTTGTCCAAACCGGCACAGCCTGTCCTTTCCCTGGGTGTCTGTTGCAGATGGAAGCTGCTGGTGCCATTGTCAGCTTGAAGCCCTCTTTTGATGCAAGCAGATGTTGCCAGGTGTGTTCAGCAGCTGTTGCTCAATGCTTATGCCAAGCTATTGTGTTCCTCATGGAACCAAGGAGCCATTGTGACACTGCAGGGGCTGATGGCATCAAGGAGGCAATTGTGACAGTACAGAACCTCCTAGAAACAAGGCTCCATTGTGACACCGTGGGGAATCATGGAATCAAGGAGCCCATTGTGACACGGCTGCATGGAACCAATGGTCCATGGTTACACGGCGGATTCAAGAAGAGCACGGTGACACCACGCAACATCATGGAACCGTACGTCCATTGTGACACAGCAAGGCCGCATGGAAACAAGGGGACCATTGTGGCAAAGCAGGGCCTAATGGAAGCCTGGAGAGCATTGTGACATTGTGGGGAATCATGGAAACATGGAGAGCATTGTGACACTAAGGAAACTCCTGGAACCAAGATGACCACTGGCACATAATGGAACCTCATGGAAGCAAGCATCCATGATGACTTTGGAGGGCCTCAGGGACCACAGGACCCATTGTGACACAGCAGGACCTGGTGGAACCAAGGAGCCTTTGTGATCCTCCAGATCCACATGGAAGCCAGGGTGCACTGAGACACAGTGGGGCCTTGTTGGAACCAAAGACACCTCTGCAAAAAGCAGGCTAGCTCATAGAAGCAAGGAGTCCATTGTTACAACGTAAAAGCTATGCAACCAAGGGACCATTGTGACACTGCGGGGCCTCATGGAACCAATTGTCCATGATGACAGTGCGGATCAAAGGAGACCATGGTGACACTGCGGAACCTGATGGAACCAAGGAGCCATTGTGACACAGTGGGGCCTCATGGAATCAAGGAGAAAATTGTGACCCAGGTGTTGCATGGGAAGGCAAGGAGCCATTGTGACACTTTGGGCTTCTTCCCTTGAGCTCTGCAGCTGGCTGTCCCAGCCCAGCGCACCATGTGCCACCTGCTCTCCTCAGGGCTCTGCCTGCACACAGCCCCAGGAGAAGTTTTCCTGTTTGCAAGGAAAGAATGGAAAAGCCGGAGCAGGTTTCCTAAACAACAAACCCCACTCAGGAGCCACATGCTCAGTACAGGCTGCCTGGAACGATGTCCCCTTTCTACAAGGGTCAGTGTGAGCAGGAATGATCTCTGGGAGCAGAATTCTCGGAGTCTTTCCACTGAATTCTCTCTCCCTGTGTCTTGGGGTGACTTTATCATGTGTATCCCCTATTGCTGCTCTATGCCCAGAAGTGAACTTTGTGCATTTCTGTGCCTTTCAACTGAGCCTGAGAGGGGGGAGAGGAAAAAAAACCGGACAAACTTCTCAGAGCGTTTGTTCAAGGACACACATACACACTCCTCTGCATCCTGCTTGCAGCAAGAGCAGAGGGAAGCAACTTTGTTTCTTTTTAGCCAGTTTTCAGCTCCTTTTCTCTGGGGGGAGATGGAGAGTTGAACTTTGTTTTCCTGGGACTTTGGGGGTTTTTTTTCCCTTCTTCTCTTCTTGACTCTTTCAACATCAGAGCACATTGGGAGAATTTTCTCCCGAGGTGGGGGCCCTGAATGTGGGCCCATGAGCCAGCTGCAAGGAGGAGGAGAGAGACTACACCTACGGAAGTGTTGGGGTTCCTCCCCCCTGCCATGAGGTCATGGGAGAGGGGACCCTGGGGTAGAGGCATGGCCTGGGCACGGGGTCTCCCTGCTCCCAGCTCACATGTGCCCTAACCCTGTTCAGCACTGCTTATTTTGTGTTGCCCTGTGCCAGGAGGGCCCTGGTTGTGCCGTGATTGCTCAGTTCTTTGGCAGTGCCCCGCCCATGTGGCTGGAGAAGAAAGAGCTCTGAAACTTCTCTCAAGAATCGCTCCCTGTTTCTTTGCACGGGCCTCGCTGTCTATGGATGTTTCAGGAGACCCCACCGAAACACGGAAGGACTCTCAAATTATCCCAGCTTTCTCTGCACAGCGAGAGCTTTTAATATTTAGCATTGTTATCCTTTTCCTGTGTGTTTGTTAAAAAAATAGGTTTTATCTCTTTCACTTTCTTCCCAGGAAAGTTCTTTTTTCCAAAAACCCGGTGGGGGAGGGCTGGGTGTAACCTGCCTTCTATCAGAGGATATTTTCCTCCAAATTTGTCCAAACCGGCACAGCCTGTCCTTTCCTGGGTCTCTGTTGCAGATGGAAGCTGCTGGTGCCATTGTCAGCTTGAAGCCCTCTTTTGATGCAAGCAGATGTTGCCAGGTGTGTTCAGCAGCTGTTGCTCAATGCTTATGCCAAGCTATTGTGTTCCTCATGGAACCAAGGAGCCATTGTGACACTGCAGGGGCTGATGGCATCAATGAGGCAATTGTGACAGTACAGAACCTCCTAGAAAAAAGGCTCCATTGTGACACCGTGGGGAATCATGGAATCAAGGAGCCCATTGTGACACGGCTGCATGGAACCAATGGTCCATGGTTACACGGCGGATTCAAGAAGAGCACGGTGACACCACGCAACATCACGGAACCATAGGTCCATTGTGACACAGCGGGGCCTCATGGAAACAAGGGGACCATTGTGGCAAAGCAGGGCCTAATGGAAGCATGGAGAGCATTGTGACACTAAGGAAACTCCTGGAACCAAGATGACCACTGGCACATAATGGAACCTCATGGAAGCAAGCCTCCACGATGGTTTTGGAGGGCCTCAGGGACCACAGGACCCATTGTGACACAGCAGGACCTGGTGGAACCAAGGAGCCTTTGTGATACTCCACATCCACATGGAAGCCAGGGTGCACTGAGACACAGTGGGGCCTTGTTGGAACCAAAGACACCTCTGCAAAAAGCAGGCTAGCTCATAGAAGCAAGGAGTCCTTTGTTACAACATCAAACCTATGGAAGCAAGGGACCATTGTGACACTGCGGGGCCTCATGGAACCAATTGTCCATGATGACAGTGCGGATCAAAAGAGACCATGGTGACACTGCGGAACCTGATGGAACCAAGGAGCCATTGTGACACAGTGGGGCCTCATGGAATCAAGGAGACCATTGTGACCCAGGTGTTGCATGGGAAGGCAAGGAGCCATTGTGACACTTTGGGCTTCTTCCCTTGAGCTCTGCAGCTGGCTGTCCCAGCCCAGCGCACCATGTGCCACCTGCTCTCCTCAGGGCTCTGCCTGCACACAGCCCCAGGAGAAGTTTTCCTGTTTGCAAGGAAAGAATGGAAAAGCCGGAGCAGGTTTCCTAAACAACAAACCCCACTCAGGAGCCACATGCTCAGTACAGGCTGCCGGGAACGATGTCCCCTTTCTACAAGGGTCAGTGTGAGCAGGAATGAATGATCTCTGGGAGCAGAATTCTCGGAGTCTTTCCACTGAATTCTCTGTCCCTGTGTCTTGGGGTGACTTTATCATGTGTATCCCCCTATTGCTGCTCTATGCCCAGAAGTGAACTTTGTGCATTTCTGTGCCTTTCAACTGAGCCTGAGAGGGGGGAGAGGAAAAAAAAGCCAGACAAACTTCTCAGAGCGTTTGTTCAAGGACACACATACACACTCCTCTGCATCCTGCTTGCAGCAAGAGCAGAGGAAGCAACTTTGTTTCTTTTTAGCCAGTTTTCAGCTCCTTTTCTCTGGAGGGAGATGGAGAGTTGAACTTTGTTTTCCTGGGACTTTGGGGGTTTTTTTCCCTTCTTCTCTTCTTGACTCTTTCAACATCAGAGCACATTGGGAGAATTTTCTCCCGAGGTGGGGGCCCTGAATGTGGGCCCATGAGCCAGCTGCAAGGAGGAGGAGAGAGACTACACCTACGGAAGTGTTGGGGTTCCTCCCCCCTGCCATGAGGTCATGGGAGAGGGGACCCTGGGGTAGAGGCATGGCCTGGGCACGGGGTCTCCCTGCTCCCAGCTCACATGTGCCCTAACCCTGTTCAGCACTGCTTATTTTGTGTTGCCCTGTGCGAGGAGGGCCCTGGTTGTGCTGTGATTGCTCAGTTCTTTGGCAGTGCCCCGCCCATGTGGCTGGAGAAGAAAGAGCTCTGAAACTTCTCTCAAGAATCGCTCCCTGTTTCTTTGCACGGGCCTCGCTGTCTATGGATGTTTCAGGAGACCCCACCGAAACACGGAAGGACTCTCAAATTATCCCAGCTTTCTCTGCACAGCGAGAGGTTTTAATATTTAGCATTGTTATCCTTTTCCTGTGTGTTTGTTAAAAAAGTAGTTTTTATCTCTTTCACTTTCTTCCCAGGAAAATTCTTTTTTCCCGAAGCTGGTGGGGGAGGGCTGGGTGTAACCTGCCTTCTATCAGAGGATATTTTCCTCCACATTTGTCCAAACCGGCACAGCCTGTCCTTTCCCTGGGTGTCTGTTGCAGATGGAAGCTGCTGGTGCCATTGTCAGCTTGAAGCCCTCTTTTGATGCAAGCAGATGTTGCCAGGTGTGTTCAGCAGCTGTTGCTCAATGCTTATGCCAAGCTATTGTGTTCCTCATGGAACCAAGGAGCCATTGTGACACTGCAGGGGCTGATGGCATCAAGGAGGCAATTGTGACAGTACAGAACCTCCTAGAAACAAGGCTCCATTGTGACACCGTGGGGAATCATGGAATCAAGGAGCCCATTGTGACACGGCTGCATGGAACCAATGGTCCATGGTTACACGGCGGATTCAAGAAGAGCACGGTGACACCACGCAACATCATGGAACCGTACGTCCATTGTGACACAGCAAGGCCGCATGGAAACAAGGGGACCATTGTGGCAAAGCAGGGCCTAATGGAAGCCTGGAGAGCATTGTGACATTGTGGGGAATCATGGAAACATGGAGAGCATTGTGACACTAAGGAAACTCCTGGAACCAAGATGACCACTGGCACATAATGGAACCTCATGGAAGCAAGCATCCATGATGACTTTGGAGGGCCTCAGGGACCACAGGACCCATTGTGACACAGCAGGACCTGGTGGAACCAAGGAGCCTTTGTGATCCTCCAGATCCACATGGAAGCCAGGGTGCACTGAGACACAGTGGGGCCTTGTTGGAACCAAAGACACCTCTGCAAAAAGCAGGCTAGCTCATAGAAGCAAGGAGTCCATTGTTACAACGTAAAAGCTATGCAACCAAGGGACCATTGTGACACTGCGGGGCCTCATGGAACCAATTGTCCATGATGACAGTGCGGATCAAAGGAGACCATGGTGACACTGCGGAACCTGATGGAACCAAGGAGCCATTGTGACACAGTGGGGCCTCATGGAATCAAGGAGAAAATTGTGACCCAGGTGTTGCATGGGAAGGCAAGGAGCCATTGTGACACTTTGGGCTTCTTCCCTTGAGCTCTGCAGCTGGCTGTCCCAGCCCAGCGCACCATGTGCCACCTGCTCTCCTCAGGGCTCTGCCTGCACACAGCCCCAGGAGAAGTTTTCCTGTTTGGAAGGAAAGAATGGAAAAGCCGGAGCAGGTTTCCTAAACAACAAACCCCACTCAGGAGCCACATGCTCAGTACAGGCTGCCTGGAACGATGTCCCCTTTCTACAAGGGTCAGTGTGAGCAGGAATGATCTCTGGGAGCAGAATTCTCGGAGTCTTTCCACTGAATTCTCTCTCCCTGTGTCTTGGGGTGACTTTATCATGTGTATCCCCTATTGCTGCTCTATGCCCAGAAGTGAACTTTGTGCATTTCTGTGCCTTTCAACTGAGCCTGAGAGGGGGGAGAGGAAAAAAAACCGGACAAACTTCTCAGAGCGTTTGTTCAAGGACACACATACACACTCCTCTGCATCCTGCTTGCAGCAAGAGCAGAGGGAAGCAACTTTGTTTCTTTTTAGCCAGTTTTCAGCTCCTTTTCTCTGGGGGGAGATGGAGAGTTGAACTTTGTTTTCCTGGGACTTTGGGGGTTTTTTTTCCCTTCTTCTCTTCTTGACTCTTTCAACATCAGAGCACATTGGGAGAATTTTCTCCCGAGGTGGGGGCCCTGAATGTGGGCCCATGAGCCAGCTGCAAGGAGGAGGAGAGAGACTACACCTACGGAAGTGTTGGGGTTCCTCCCCCCTGCCATGAGGTCATGGGAGAGGGGACCCTGGGGTAGAGGCATGGCCTGGGCACGGGGTCTCCCTGCTCCCAGCTCACATGTGCCCTAACCCTGTTCAGCACTGCTTATTTTGTGTTGCCCTGTGCCAGGAGGGCCCTGGTTGTGCCGTGATTGCTCAGTTCTTTGGCAGTGCCCCGCCCATGTGGCTGGAGAAGAAAGAGCTCTGAAACTTCTCTCAAGAATCGCTCCCTGTTTCTTTGCACGGGCCTCGCTGTCTATGGATGTTTCAGGAGACCCCACCGAAACACGGAAGGACTCTCAAATTATCCCAGCTTTCTCTGCACAGCGAGAGCTTTTAATATTTAGCATTGTTATCCTTTTCCTGTGTGTTTGTTAAAAAAATAGGTTTTATCTCTTTCACTTTCTTCCCAGGAAAGTTCTTTTTTCCAAAAACCCGGTGGGGGAGGGCTGGGTGTAACCTGCCTTCTATCAGAGGATATTTTCCTCCACATTTGTCCAAACCGGCACAGCCTGTCCTTTCCTGGGTCTCTGTTGCAGATGGAAGCTGCTGGTGCCATTGTCAGCTTGAAGCCCTCTTTTGATGCAAGCAGATGTTGCCAGGTGTGTTCAGCAGCTGTTGCTCAATGCTTATGCCAAGCTATTGTGTTCCTCATGGAACCAAGGAGCCATTGTGACACTGCAGGGGCTGATGGCATCAATGAGGCAATTGTGACAGTACAGAACCTCCTAGAAAAAAGGCTCCATTGTGACACCGTGGGGAATCATGGAATCAAGGAGCCCATTGTGACACGGCTGCATGGAACCAATGGTCCATGGTTACACGGCGGATTCAAGAAGAGCACGGTGACACCACGCAACATCACGGAACCATAGGTCCATTGTGACACAGCGGGGCCTCATGGAAACAAGGGGACCATTGTGGCAAAGCAGGGCCTAATGGAAGCATGGAGAGCATTGTGACACTAAGGAAACTCCTGGAACCAAGATGACCACTGGCACATAATGGAACCTCATGGAAGCAAGCCTCCACGATGGTTTTGGAGGGCCTCAGGGACCACAGGACCCATTGTGACACAGCAGGACCTGGTGGAACCAAGGAGCCTTTGTGATACTCCACATCCACATGGAAGCCAGGGTGCACTGAGACACAGTGGGGCCTTGTTGGAACCAAAGACACCTCTGCAAAAAGCAGGCTAGCTCATAGAAGCAAGGAGTCCTTTGTTACAACATCAAACCTATGGAAGCAAGGGACCATTGTGACACTGCGGGGCCTCATGGAACCAATTGTCCATGATGACAGTGCGGATCAAAAGAGACCATGGTGACACTGCGGAACCTGATGGAACCAAGGAGCCATTGTGACACAGTGGGGCCTCATGGAATCAAGGAGACCATTGTGACCCAGGTGTTGCATGGGAAGGCAAGGAGCCATTGTGACACTTTGGGCTTCTTCCCTTGAGCTCTGCAGCTGGCTGTCCCAGCCCAGCGCACCATGTGCCACCTGCTCTCCTCAGGGCTCTGCCTGCACACAGCCCCAGGAGAAGTTTTCCTGTTTGCAAGGAAAGAATGGAAAAGCCGGAGCAGGTTTCCTAAACAACAAACCCCACTCAGGAGCCACATGCTCAGTACAGGCTGCCGGGAACGATGTCCCCTTTCTACAAGGGTCAGTGTGAGCAGGAATGAATGATCTCTGGGAGCAGAATTCTCGGAGTCTTTCCACTGAATTCTCTGTCCCTGTGTCTTGGGGTGACTTTATCATGTGTATCCCCCTATTGCTGCTCTATGCCCAGAAGTGAACTTTGTGCATTTCTGTGCCTTTCAACTGAGCCTGAGAGGGGGGAGAGGAAAAAAAAGCCAGACAAACTTCTCAGAGCGTTTGTTCAAGGACACACATACACACTCCTCTGCATCCTGCTTGCAGCAAGAGCAGAGGAAGCAACTTTGTTTCTTTTTAGCCAGTTTTCAGCTCCTTTTCTCTGGAGGGAGATGGAGAGTTGAACTTTGTTTTCCTGGGACTTTGGGGGTTTTTTTTCCCTTCTTCTCTTCTTGACTCTTTCAACATCAGAGCACATTGGGAGAATTTTCTCCCGAGGTGGGGGCCCTGAATGTGGGCCCATGAGCCAGCTGCAAGGAGGAGGAGAGAGACTACACCTACGGAAGTGTTGGGGTTCCTCCCCCCTGCCATGAGGTCATGGGAGAGGGGACCCTGGGGTAGAGGCATGGCCTGGGCACGGGGTCTCCCTGCTCCCAGCTCACATGTGCCCTAACCCTGTTCAGCACTGCTTATTTTGTGTTGCCCTGTGCGAGGAGGGCCCTGGTTGTGCTGTGATTGCTCAGTTCTTTGGCAGTGCCCCGCCCATGTGGCTGGAGAAGAAAGAGCTCTGAAACTTCTCTCAAGAATCGCTCCCTGTTTCTTTGCACGGGCCTCGCTGTCTATGGATGTTTCAGGAGACCCCACCGAAACACGGAAGGACTCTCAAATTATCCCAGCTTTCTCTGCACAGCGAGAGCTTTTAATATTTAGCATTGTTATCCTTTTCCTGTGTGTTTGTTAAAAAAGTAGTTTTTATCTCTTTCACTTTCTTCCCAGGAAAATTCTTTTTTCCCGAAGCTGGTGGGGGAGGGCTGGGTGTAACCTGCCTTCTATCAGAGGATATTTTCCTCCACATTTGTCCAAACCGGCACAGCCTGTCCTTTCCCTGGGTGTCTGTTGCAGATGGAAGCTGCTGGTGCCATTGTCAGCTTGAAGCCCTCTTTTGATGCAAGCAGATGTTGCCAGGTGTGTTCAGCAGCTGTTGCTCAATGCTTATGCCAAGCTATTGTGTTCCTCATGGAACCAAGGAGCCATTGTGACACTGCAGGGGCTGATGGCATCAAGGAGGCAATTGTGACAGTACAGAACCTCCTAGAAACAAGGCTCCATTGTGACACCGTGGGGAATCATGGAATCAAGGAGCCCATTGTGACACGGCTGCATGGAACCAATGGTCCATGGTTACACGGCGGATTCAAGAAGAGCACGGTGACACCACGCAACATCACGGAACCATAGGTCCATTGTGACACAGCGGGGCCTCATGGAAACAAGGGGACCATTGTGGCAAAGCAGGGCCTAATGGAAGCATGGAGAGCATTGTGACACTAAGGAAACTCCTGGAACCAAGATGACCACTGGCACATAATGGAACCTCATGGAAGCAAGCCTCCACGATGGTTTTGGAGGGCCTCAGGGACCACAGGACCCATTGTGACACAGCAGGACCTGGTGGAACCAAGGAGCCTTTGTGATACTCCAGATCCACATGGAAGCCAGGGTGCACTGAGACACAGTGGGGCCTTGTTGGAACCAAAGACACCTCTGCAAAAAGCAGGCTAGCTCATAGAAGCAAGGAGTCCATTGTTACAACGTAAAAGCTATGCAACCAAGGGACCATTGTGACACTGCGGGGCCTCATGGAACCAATTGTCCATGATGACAGTGCGGATCAAAGGAGACCATGGTGACACTGCGGAACCTGATGGAACCAAGGAGCCATTGTGACACAGTGGGGCCTCATGGAATCAAGGAGACCATTGTGACCCAGGTGTTGCATGGGAAGGCAAGGAGCCATTGTGACACTTTGGGCTTCTTCCCTTGAGCTCTGCAGCTGGCTGTCCCAGCCCAGCGCACCATGTGCCACCTGCTCTCCTCAGGGCTCTGCCTGCACACAGCCCCAGGAGAAGTTTTCCTGTTTGCAAGGAAAGAATGGAAAAGCCGGAGCAGGTTTCCTAAACAACAAACCCCACTCAGGAGCCACATGCTCAGTACAGGCTGCCTGGAACGATGTCCCCTTTCTACAAGGGTCAGTGTGAGCAGGAATGATCTCTGGGAGCAGAATTCTCGGAGTCTTTCCACTGAATTCTCTCTCCCTGTGTCTTGGGGTGACTTTATCATGTGTATCCCCTATTGCTGCTCTATGCCCAGAAGTGAACTTTGTGCATTTCTGTGCCTTTCAACTGAGCCTGAGAGGGGGGAGAGGAAAAAAAACCGGACAAACTTCTCAGAGCGTTTGTTCAAGGACACACATACACACTCCTCTGCATCCTGCTTGCAGCAAGAGCAGAGGGAAGCAACTTTGTTTCTTTTTAGCCAGTTTTCAGCTCCTTTTCTCTGGGGGGAGATGGAGAGTTGAACTTTGTTTTCCTGGGACTTTGGGGGTTTTTTTTCCCTTCTTCTCTTCTTGACTCTTTCAACATCAGAGCACATTGGGAGAATTTTCTCCCGAGGTGGGGGCCCTGAATGTGGGCCCATGAGCCAGCTGCAAGGAGGAGGAGAGAGACTGCACCTATGGAAGTGTTGGGGTTCCTCCCCCCTGCCATGAGGTCATGGGAGAGGGGACCCTGGGGTAGAGGCATGGCCTGGGCACGGGGTCTCCCTGCTCCCTGCTCACATGTGCCCTAATCCTGTTCAGCACTGCTTATTTTGTGTTGCCCTGTGCGAGGAGGGCCCTGGTTGTGCTGTGATTGCTCAGTTCTTTGGCAGTGCCCCGCCCATGTGGCTGGAGAAGAAAGAGCTCTGAAACTTCTCTCAAGAATCGCTCCCTGTTTCTTTGCACGGGCCTCGCTGTCTATGGATGTTTCAGGAGACCCCACCGAAACACGGAAGGACTCTCAAATTATCCCAGCTTTCTCTGCACAGCGAGAGGTTTTAATATTTAGCATTGTTATCCTTTTCCTGTGTGTTTGTTAAAAAAATAGGTTTTATCTCTTTCACTTTCTTCCCAGGAAAGTTCTTTTTTCCAAAAACCCGGTGGGGGAGGGCTGGGTGTAACCTGCCTTCTATCAGAGGATATTTTCCTCCAAATTTGTCCAAACCGGCACAGCCTGTCCTTTCCTGGGTCTCTGTTGCAGATGGAAGCTGCTGGTGCCATTGTCAGCTTGAAGCCCTCTTTTGATGCAAGCAGATGTTGCCAGGTGTGTTCAGCAGCTGTTGCTCAATGCTTATGCCAAGCTATTGTGTTCCTCATGGAACCAAGGAGCCATTGTGACACTGCAGGGGCTGATGGCATCAATGAGGCAATTGTGACAGTACAGAACCTCCTAGAAACAAGGCTCCATTGTGACACCGTGGGGAATCATGGAATCAAGGAGCCCATTGTGACACGGCTGCATGGAACCAATGGTCCATGGTTACACGGCGGATTCAAGAAGAGCACGGTGACACCACGCAACATCACGGAACCATAGGTCCATTGTGACACAGCGGGGCCTCATGGAAACAAGGGGACCATTGTGGCAAAGCAGGGCCTAATGGAAGCATGGAGAGCATTGTGACACTAAGGAAACTCCTGGAACCAAGATGACCACTGGCACATAATGGAACCTCATGGAAGCAAGCCTCCACGATGGTTTTGGAGGGCCTCAGGGACCACAGGACCCATTGTGACACAGCAGGACCTGGTGGAACCAAGGAGCCTTTGTGATACTCCACATCCACATGGAAGCCAGGGTGCACTGAGACACAGTGGGGCCTTGTTGGAACCAAAGACACCTCTGCAAAAAGCAGGCTAGCTCATAGAAGCAAGGAGTCCTTTGTTACAACATCAAACCTATGGAAGCAAGGGACCATTGTGACACTGCGGGGCCTCATGGAACCAATTGTCCATGATGACAGTGCGGATCAAAAGAGACCATGGTGACACTGCGGAACCTGATGGAACCAAGGAGCCATTGTGACACAGTGGGGCCTCATGGAATCAAGGAGACCATTGTGACCCAGGTGTTGCATGGGAAGGCAAGGAGCCATTGTGACACTTTGGGCTTCTTCCCTTGAGCTCTGCAGCTGGCTGTCCCAGCCCAGCGCACCATGTGCCACCTGCTCTCCTCAGGGCTCTGCCTGCACACAGCCCCAGGAGAAGTTTTCCTGTTTGCAAGGAAAGAATGGAAAAGCCGGAGCAGGTTTCCTAAACAACAAACCCCACTCAGGAGCCACATGCTCAGTACAGGCTGCCGGGAACGATGTCCCCTTTCTACAAGGGTCAGTGTGAGCAGGAATGAATGATCTCTGGGAGCAGAATTCTCGGAGTCTTTCCACTGAATTCTCTCTCCCTGTGTCTTGGGGTGACTTTATCATGTGTATCCCCCTATTGCTGCTCTATGCCCAGAAGTGAACTTTGTGCATTTCTGTGCCTTTCAACTGAGCCTGAGAGGGGGGAGAGGAAAAAAAAGCCAGACAAACTTCTCAGAGCGTTTGTTCAAGGACACACATACACACTCCTCTGCATCCTGCTTGCAGCAAGAGTGGAGGAAGCAACTTTGTTTCTTTTTAGCCAGTTTTCAGCTCCTTTTCTCTGGAGGGAGATGGAGAGTTGAACTTTGTTTTCCTGGGACTTCGGGGGTTTTTTTTCCCTTCTTCTCTTCTTGACTCTTTCAACATCAGACCACATTGGGAGAATTTTCTCCCGAGGTTGGGGCCCTGAATGTGGGCCCATGAGCCAGCTGCAAGGAGGAGGAGAGAGACTACACCTCCGGAAGTGTTGGGGTTCCTCCCTCCTGCCATGCGGTCATGGGAGAGGGGACCCTGGGGTAGAGGCATGGCCTGGGCACGGGGTCTCCCTGCTCCCTGCTCACATGTGCCCTAACCCTGTTCAGCACTGCTTATTTTGTGTTGCCCTGTGCCAGGAGGGCCCTGGTTGTGCCGTGATTGCTCAGTTCTTTGGCAGTGCCCCGCCCATGTGGCTGGAGAAGAAAGAGCTCTGAAACTTCTCTCAAGAATCGCTCCCTGTTTCTTTGCACGGGCCTCGCTGTCTATGGATGTTTCAGGAGACCCCACCGAAACACGGAAGGACTCTCAAATTATCCCAGCTTTCTCTGCACAGCGAGAGGTTTTAATATTTAGCATTGTTATCCTTTTCCTGTGTGTTTGTTAAAAAAGTAGTTTTTATCTCTTTCACTTTCTTCCCAGGAAAGTTCTTTTTTCCAAAAACCTGGTGGGGGAGGGCTGGGTGTAACCTGCCTTCTATCAGAGGATATTTTCCTCCACATTTGTCCAAACCGGCACAGCCTGTCCTTTCCCTGGGTGTCTGTTGCAGATGGAAGCTGCTGGTGCCATTGTCAGCTTGAAGCCCTCTTTTGATGCAAGCAGATGTTGCCAGGTGTGTTCAGCAGCTGTTGCTCAATGCTTATGCCAAGCTATTGTGTTCCTCATGGAACCAAGGAGCCATTGTGACACTGCAGGGGCTGATGGCATCAAGGAGGCAATTGTGACAGTACAGAACCTCCTAGAAACAAGGCTCCATTGTGACACCGTGGGGAATCATGGAATCAAGGAGCCCATTGTGACACGGCTGCATGGAACCAATGGTCCATGGTTACACGGCGGATTCAAGAAGAGCACGGTGACACCACGCAACATCACGGAACCATAGGTCCATTGTGACACAGCGGGGCCTCATGGAAACAAGGGGACCATTGTGGCAAAGCAGGGCCTAATGGAAGCATGGAGAGCATTGTGACACTAAGGAAACTCCTGGAACCAAGATGACCACTGGCACATAATGGAACCTCATGGAAGCAAGCCTCCACGATGGTTTTGGAGGGCCTCAGGGACCACAGGACCCATTGTGACACAGCAGGACCTGGTGGAACCAAGGAGCCTTTGTGATACTCCAGATCCACATGGAAGCCAGGGTGCACTGAGACACAGCGGGGCCTTGTTGGAACCAAAGACACCTCTGCAAAAAGCAGGCTAGCTCATAGAAGCAAGGAGTCCATTGTTACAACGTAAAAGCTATGCAACCAAGGGACCATTGTGACACTGCGGGGCCTCATGGAACCAATTGTCCATGATGACAGTGCGGATCAAAGGAGACCATGGTGACACTGCGGAACCTGATGGAACCAAGGAGCCATTGTGACACAGTGGGGCCTCATGGAATCAAGGAGACCATTGTGACCCAGGTGTTGCATGGGAAGGCAAGGAGCCATTGTGACACTTTGGGCTTCTTCCCTTGAGCTCTGCAGCTGGCTGTCCCAGCCCAGCGCACCATGTGCCACCTGCTCTCCTCAGGGCTCTGCCTGCACACAGCCCCAGGAGAAGTTTTCCTGTTTGCAAGGAAAGAATGGAAAAGCCGGAGCAGGTTTCCTAAACAACAAACCCCACTCAGGAGCCACATGCTCAGTACAGGCTGCCTGGAACGATGTCCCCTTTCTACAAGGGTCAGTGTGAGCAGGAATGATCTCTGGGAGCAGAATTCTCGGAGTCTTTCCACTGAATTCTCTCTCCCTGTGTCTTGGGGTGACTTTATCATGTGTATCCCCTATTGCTGCTCTATGCCCAGAAGTGAACTTTGTGCATTTCTGTGCCTTTCAACTGAGCCTGAGAGGGGGGAGAGGAAAAAAAACCGGACAAACTTCTCAGAGCGTTTGTTCAAGGACACACATACACACTCCTCTGCATCCTGCTTGCAGCAAGAGCAGAGGGAAGCAACTTTGTTTCTTTTTAGCCAGTTTTCAGCTCCTTTTCTCTGGGGGGAGATGGAGAGTTGAACTTTGTTTTCCTGGGACTTTGGGGGTTTTTTTTCCCTTCTTCTCTTCTTGACTCTTTCAACATCAGAGCACATTGGGAGAATTTTCTCCCGAGGTGGGGGCCCTGAATGTGGGCCCATGAGCCAGCTGCAAGGAGGAGGAGAGAGACTGCACCTATGGAAGTGTTGGGGTTCCTCCCCCCTGCCATGAGGTCATGGGAGAGGGGACCCTGGGGTAGAGGCATGGCCTGGGCACGGGGTCTCCCTGCTCCCTGCTCACATGTGCCCTAATCCTGTTCAGCACTGCTTATTTTGTGTTGCCCTGTGCGAGGAGGGCCCTGGTTGTGCTGTGATTGCTCAGTTCTTTGGCAGTGCCCCGCCCATGTGGCTGGAGAAGAAAGAGCTCTGAAACTTCTCTCAAGAATCGCTCCCTGTTTCTTTGCACGGGCCTCGCTGTCTATGGATGTTTCAGGAGACCCCACCGAAACACGGAAGGACTCTCAAATTATCCCAGCTTTCTCTGCACAGCGAGAGGTTTTAATATTTAGCATTGTTATCCTTTTCCTGTGTGTTTGTTAAAAAAATAGGTTTTATCTCTTTCACTTTCTTCCCAGGAAAGTTCTTTTTTCCAAAAACCCGGTGGGGGAGGGCTGGGTGTAACCTGCCTTCTATAAGAGGATATTTTCCTCCACATTTGTCCAAACCGGCACAGCCTGTCCTTTCCTGGGTCTCTGTTGCAGATGGAAGCTGCTGGTGCCATTGTCAGCTTGAAGCACTCTTTTGATGCAAGCAGATGTTGCCAGGTGTGTTCAGCAGCTGTTGCTCAATGCTTATGCCAACCTATTGTGTTCCTCATGGAACCAAGGAGCCATTGTGACACTGCAGGGGCTGATGGCATCAATGAGGCAATTGTGACAGTACAGAACCTCCTAGAAACAAGGCTCCATTGTGACACCGTGGGGAATCATGGAATCAAGGAGCCCATTGTGACACGGCTGCATGGAACCAATGGTCCATGGTTACACGGCGGATTCAAGAAGAGCACGGTGACACCACGCAACATCACGGAACCATAGGTCCATTGTGACACAGCGGGGCCTCATGGAAACAAGGGGACCATTGTGGCAAAGCAGGGCCTAATGGAAGCATGGAGAGCATTGTGACACTAAGGAAACTCCTGGAACCAAGATGACCACTGGCACATAATGGAACCTCATGGAAGCAAGCCTCCACGATGGTTTTGGAGGGCCTCAGGGACCACAGGACCCATTGTGACACAGCAGGACCTGGTGGAACCAAGGAGCCTTTGTGATACTCCAGATCCACATGGAAGCCAGGGTGCACTGAGACACAGTGGGGCCTTGTTGGAACCAAAGACACCTCTGCAAAAAGCAGGCTAGCTCATAGAAGCAAGGAGTCCTTTGTTACAACATCAAACCTATGGAAGCAAGGGACCATTGTGACACTGCGGGGCCTCATGGAACCAATTGTCCATGATGACAGTGCGGATCAAAAGAGACCATGGTGACACTGCGGAACCTGATGGAACCAAGGAGCCATTGTGACACAGTGGGGCCTCATGGAATCAAGGAGACCATTGTGACCCAGGTGTTGCATGGGAAGGCAAGGAGCCATTGTGACACTTTGGGCTTCTTCCCTTGAGCTCTGCAGCTGGCTGTCCCAGCCCAGCGCACCATGTGCCACCTGCTCTCCTCAGGGCTCTGCCTGCACACAGCCCCAGGAGAAGTTTTCCTGTTTGCAAGGAAAGAATGGAAAAGCCGGAGCAGGTTTCCTAAACAACAAACCCCACTCAGGAGCCACATGCTCAGTACAGGCTGCCTGGAACGATGTCCCCTTTCTACAAGGGTCAGTGTGAGCAGGAATGAATGATCTCTGGGAGCAGAATTCTCGGAGTCTTTCCACTGAATTCTCTGTCCCTGTGTCTTGGGGTGACTTTATCATGTGTATCCCCCTATTGCTGCTCTATGCCCAGAAGTGAACTTTGTGCATTTCTGTGCCTTTCAACTGAGCCTGAGAGGGGGGAGAGGAAAAAAAAGCCAGACAAACTGCTCAGAGCGTTTGTTCAAGGACACACATACACACTCCTCTGCATCCTGCTTGCAGCAAGAGTGGAGGAAGCAACTTTGTTTCTTTTTAGCCAGTTTTCAGCTCCTTTTCTCTGGAGGGAGATGGAGAGTTGAACTTTGTTTTCCTGGGACTTCGGGGGTTTTTTTTCCCTTCTTCTCTTCTTGACTCTTTCAACATCAGACCACATTGGGAGAATTTTCTCCCGAGGTTGGGGCCCTGAATGTGGGCCCATGAGCCAGCTGCAAGGAGGAGGAGAGAGACTACACCTCCGGAAGTGTTGGGGTTCCTCCCTCCTGCCATGCGGTCATGGGAGAGGGGACCCTGGGGTAGAGGCATGGCCTGGGCACGGGGTCTCCCTGCTCCCTGCTCACATGTGCCCTAACCCTGTTCAGCACTGCTTATTTTGTGTTGCCCTGTGCCAGGAGGGCCCTGGTTGTGCCGTGATTGCTCAGTTCTTTGGCAGTGCCCCGCCCATGTGGCTGGAGAAGAAAGAGCTCTGAAACTTCTCTCAAGAATCGCTCCCTGTTTCTTTGCACGGGCCTCGCTGTCTATGGATGTTTCAGGAGACCCCACCGAAACACGGAAGGACTCTCAAATTATCCCAGCTTTCTCTGCACAGCGAGAGGTTTTAATATTTAGCATTGTTATCCTTTTCCTGTGTGTTTGTTAAAAAAGTAGTTTTTATCTCTTTCACTTTCTTCCCAGGAAAGTTCTTTTTTCCAAAAACCTGGTGGGGGAGGGCTGGGTGTAACCTGCCTTCTATAAGAGGATATTTTCCTCCACATTTGTCCAAACCGGCACAGCCTGTCCTTTCCTGGGTCTCTGTTGCAGATGGAAGCTGCTGGTGCCATTGTCAGCTTGAAGCACTCTTTTGATGCAAGCAGATGTTGCCAGGTGTGTTCAGCAGCTGTTGCTCAATGCTTATGCCAAGCTATTGTGTTCCTCATGGAACCAAGGAGCCATTGTGACACTGCAGGGGCTGATGGCATCAAGGAGGCAATTGTGACAGTACAGAACCTCCTAGAAACAAGGCTCCATTGTGACACCGTGGGGAATCATGGAATCAAGGAGCCCATTGTGACACGGCTGCATGGAACCAATGGTCCATGGTTCCACTGCGGATTCAAGAAGAGCACGGTGACACCACGCAACATCACGGAACCATAGGTCCATTGTGACACAGCAAGGCCGCATGGAAACAAGGGGACCATTGTGGCAAAGCAGGGCCTAATGGAAGCCTGGAGAGCATTGTGACACTAAGGAAACTCCTGGAACCAAGATGACCACTGGCACATAATGGAACCTCATGGAAGCAAGCATCCATGATGACTTTGGAGGGCCTCAGGGACCACAGGACCCATTGTGACACAGCAGGACCTGGTGGAACCAAGGAGCCTTTGTGATACTCCGCATCCACATGGAAGCCAGGGTGCACTGAGACACAGCGGGGCCTTGTTGGAACCAAAGACACCTCTGCAAAAAGCAGGCTAGCTCATAGAAGCAAGGAGTCCTTTGTTACAACGTAAAAGCTATGGAAGCAAGGGACCATTGTGACACTGCGGGGCCTCATGGAACCAATTGTCCATGATGACAGTGCGGATCAAAAGAGACCATGGTGACACTGCGGAACCTGATGGAACCAAGGAGCCATTGTGACACAGTGGGGCCTCATGGAATCAAGGAGACCATTGTGACCCAGGTGTTGCATGGGAAGGCAAGGAGCCATTGTGACACTTTGGGCTTCTTCCCTTGAGCTCTGCAGCTGGCTGTCCCAGCCCAGCGCACCATGTGCCACCTGCTCTCCTCAGGGCTCTGCCTGCACACAGCCCCAGGAGAAGTTTTCCTGTTTGCAAGGAAAGAATGGAAAAGCCGGAGCAGGTTTCCTAAACAACAAACCCCACTCAGGAGCCACATGCTCAGTACAGGCTGCCGGGAACGATGTCCCCTTTCTACAAGGGTCAGTGTGAGCAGGAATGAATGATCTCTGGGAGCAGAATTCTCGGAGTCTTTCCACTGAATTCTCTGTCCCTGTGTCTTGGGGTGACTTTATCATGTGTATCCCCCAATACTGCTCTATGCCCAGAAGTGAACTTTGTGCATTTCTGTGCCTTTCAACTGAGCCTGAGAGGGGGGAGAGGAAAAAAAACCGGACAAACTTCTCAGAGCGTTTGTTCAAGGACACACATACACACTCCTCTGCATCCTGCTTGCAGCAAGAGCAGAGGGAAGCAACTTTGTTTCTTTTTAGCCAGTTTTCAGCTCCTTTTCTCTGGGGGGAGATGGAGAGTTGAACTTTGTTTTCCTGGGACTTTGGGGGTTTTTTTTCCCTTCTTCTCTTCTTGACTCTTTCAACATCAGAGCACATTGGGAGAATTTTCTCCCGAGGTGGGGGCCCTGAATGTGGGCCCATGAGCCAGCTGCAAGGAGGAGGAGAGAGACTGCACCTACGGAAGTGTTGGGGTTCCTCCCCCCTGCCATGAGGTCATGGGAGAGGGGACCCTGGGGTAGAGGCATGGCCTGGGCACGGGGGGTCTCCCTGCTCCCTGCTCACATGTGCCCTAACCCTGTTCAGCACTGCTTATTTTGTGTTGCCCTGTGTGAGGAGGGCCCTGGTTGTGCCGTGATTGCTCAGTTCTTTGGCAGTGCCCCGCCCATGTGGCTGGAGAAGAAAGAGCTCTGCAACTTCTCTCAAGAATCGCTCCCTGTTTCTTTGCACGGGCCTCGCTGTCTATGGATGTTTCAGGAGACCCCACCGAAACACAGAAGGACTCTCAAATTATCCCAGGTTTCTCTGCACAGCGAGAGCTTTTAATATTTAGCATTGTTATCCTTTTCCTGTGTGTTTATTAAAAAAATAGTTTTTATCTCTTTCACTTTCTTCCCAGGAAAGTTCTTTTTTCCAAAAACCCGGTGGGGGAGGGCTGGGTGTAACCTGCCTTCTATAAGAGGATATTTTCCTCCACATTTGTCCAAACCGGCACAGCCTGTCCTTTCCTGGGTCTCTGTTGCAGATGGAAGCTGCTGGTGCCATTGTCAGCTTGAAGCCCTCTTTTGATGCAAGCAGATGTTGCCAGGTGTGTTCAGCAGCTGTTGCTCAATGCTTATGCCAAGCTATTGTGTTCCTCATGGAACCAAGGAGCCATTGTGACACTGCAGGGGCTGATGGCATCAAGGAGGCAATTGTGACAGTACAGAACCTCCTAGAAACAAGGCTCCATTGTGACACCGTGGGGAATCATGGAATCAAGGAGCCCATTGTGACACGGCTGCATGGAACCAATGGTCCATGGTTACACGGCGGATTCAAGAAGAGCACGGTGACACCACGCAACATCACGGAACCATAGGTCCATTGTGACACAGCAAGGCCTCATGGAAACAAGGGGACCATTGTGGCAAAGCAGGGCCTAATGGAAGCATGGAGAGCATTGTGACACTAAGGAAACTCCTGGAACCAAGATGACCACTGGCACATAATGGAACCTCATGGAAGCAAGCCTCCACGATGGTTTTGGAGGGCCTCAGGGACCACAGGACCCATTGTGACACAGCAGGACCTGGTGGAACCAAGGAGCCTTTGTGATACTCCACATCCACATGGAAGCCAGGGTGCACTGAGACACAGCGGGGCCTTGTTGGAACCAAAGACACCTCTGCAAAAAGCAGGCTAGCTCATAGAAGCAAGGAGTCCTTTGTTACAACATCAAACCTATGGAAGCAAGGGACCATTGTGACACTGCGGGGCCTCATGGAACCAATTGTCCATGATGACAGTGCGGATCAAAAGAGACCATGGTGACACTGCGGAACCTGATGGAACCAAGGAGCCATTGTGACACAGTGGGGCCTCATGGAATCAAGGAGACCATTGTGACCCAGGTGTTGCATGGGAAGGCAAGGAGCCATTGTGACACTTTGGGCTTCTTCCCTTGAGCTCTGCAGCTGGCTGTCCCAGCCCAGCGCACCATGTGCCACCTGCTCTCCTCAGGGCTCTGCCTGCACACAGCCCCAGGAGAAGTTTTCCTGTTTGCAAGGAAAGAATGGAAAAGCCGGAGCAGGTTTCCTAAACAACAAACCCCACTCAGGAGCCACATGCTCAGTACAGGCTGCCGGGAACGATGTCCCCTTTCTACAAGGGTCAGTGTGAGCAGGAATGAATGATCTCTGGGAGCAGAATTCTCGGAGTCTTTCCACTGAATTCTCTCTCCCTGTGTCTTGGGGTGACTTTATCATGTGTATCCCCCTATTGCTGCTCTATGCCCAGAAGTGAACTTTGTGCATTTCTGTGCCTTTCAACTGAGCCTGAGAGGGGGGAGAGGAAAAAAAAGCCAGACAAACTTCTCAGAGCGTTTGTTCAAGGACACACATACACACTCCTCTGCATCCTGCTTGCAGCAAGAGTGGAGGAAGCAACTTTGTTTCTTTTTAGCCAGTTTTCAGCTCCTTTTCTCTGGAGGGAGATGGAGAGTTGAACTTTGTTTTCCTGGGACTTCGGGGGTTTTTTTTCCCTTCTTCTCTTCTTGACTCTTTCAACATCAGACCACATTGGGAGAATTTTCTCCCGAGGTTGGGGCCCTGAATGTGGGCCCATGAGCCAGCTGCAAGGAGGAGGAGAGAGACTACACCTCCGGAAGTGTTGGGGTTCCTCCCTCCTGCCATGCGGTCATGGGAGAGGGGACCCTGGGGTAGAGGCATGGCCTGGGCACGGGGTCTCCCTGCTCCCTGCTCACATGTGCCCTAACCCTGTTCAGCACTGCTTATTTTGTGTTGCCCTGTGCCAGGAGGGCCCTGGTTGTGTCGTGATTGCTCAGTTCTTTTGCAGTGCCCCGCCCATGTGGCTGGAGAAGAAAGAGCTCTGAAACTTCTCTCAAGAATCGCTCCCTGTTTCTTTGCACGGGCCTCGCTGTCTATGGATGTTTCAGGAGACCCCACCGAAACACGGAAGGACTCTCAAATTATCCCAGCTTTCTCTGCACAGCGAGAGGTTTTAATATTTAGCATTGTTATCCTTTTCCTGTGTGTTTGTTAAAAAAGTAGTTTTTATCTCTTTCACTTTCTTCCCAGGAAAGTTCTTTTTTCCAAAAACCTGGTGGGGGAGGGCTGGGTGTAACCTGCCTTCTATCAGAGGATATTTTCCTCCAAATTTGTCCAAACCGGCACAGCCTGTCCTTTCCTGGGTCTCTGTTGCAGATGGAAGCTGCTGGTGCCATTGTCAGCTTGAAGCCCTCTTTTGATGCAAGCAGATGTTGCCAGGTGTGTTCAGCAGCTGTTGCTCAATGCTTATGCCAAGCTATTGTGTTCCTCATGGAACCAAGGAGCCATTGTGACACTGCAGGGGCTGATGGCATCAATGAGGCAATTGTGACAGTACAGAACCTCCTAGAAACAAGGCTCCATTGTGACACCGTGGGGAATCATGGAATCAAGGAGCCCATTGTGACACGGCTGCATGGAACCAATGGTCCATGGTTACACGGCGGATTCAAGAAGAGCACGGTGACACCACGCAACATCACGGAACCATAGGTCCATTGTGACACAGCGGGGCCTCATGGAAACAAGGGGACCATTGTGGCAAAGCAGGGCCTAATGGAAGCATGGAGAGCATTGTGACACTAAGGAAACTCCTGGAACCAAGATGACCACTGGCACATAATGGAACCTCATGGAAGCAAGCCTCCACGATGGTTTTGGAGGGCCTCAGGGACCACAGGACCCATTGTGACACAGCAGGACCTGGTGGAACCAAGGAGCCTTTGTGATACTCCGCATCCACATGGAAGCCAGGGTGCACTGAGACACAGCGGGGCCTTGTTGGAACCAAAGACACCTCTGCAAAAAGCAGGCTAGCTCATAGAAGCAAGGAGTCCTTTGTTACAACATCAAACCTATGGAAGCAAGGGACCATTGTGACACTGCGGGGCCTCATGGAACCAATTGTCCATGATGACAGTGCGGATCAAAAGAGACCATGGTGACACTGCGGAACCTGATGGAACCAAGGAGCCATTGTGACACAGTGGGGCCTCATGGAATCAAGGAGACCATTGTGACCCAGGTGTTGCATGGGAAGGCAAGGAGCCATTGTGACACTTTGGGCTTCTTCCCTTGAGCTCTGCAGCTGGCTGTCCCAGCCCAGCGCACCATGTGCCACCTGCTCTCCTCAGGGCTCTGCCTGCACACAGCCCCAGGAGAAGTTTTCCTGTTTGCAAGGAAAGAATGGAAAAGCCGGAGCAGGTTTCCTAAACAACAAACCCCACTCAGGAGCCACATGCTCAGTACAGGCTGCCTGGAACGATGTCCCCTTTCTACAAGGGTCAGTGTGAGCAGGAATGAATGATCTCTGGGAGCAGAATTCTCGGAGTCTTTCCACTGAATTCTCTGTCCCTGTGTCTTGGGGTGACTTTATCATGTGTATCCCCCTATTGCTGCTCTATGCCCAGAAGTGAACTTTGTGCATTTCTGTGCCTTTCAACTGAGCCTGAGAGGGGGGAGAGGAAAAAAAAGCCAGACAAACTTCTCAGAGCGTTTGTTCAAGGACACACATACACACTCCTCTGCATCCTGCTTGCAGCAAGAGCAGAGGAAGCAACTTTGTTTCTTTTTAGCCAGTTTTCAGCTCCTTTTCTCTGGAGGGAGATGGAGAGTTGAACTTTGTTTTCCTGGGACTTTGGGGGTTTTTTTTCCCTTCTTCTCTTCTTGACTCTTTCAACATCAGAGCACATTGGGAGAATTTTCTCCCGAGGTGGGGGCCCTGAATGTGGGCCCATGAGCCAGCTGCAAGGAGGAGGAGAGAGACTACACCTACGGAAGTGTTGGGGTTCCTCCCCCCTGCCATGAGGTCATGGGAGAGGGGACCCTGGGGTAGAGGCATGGCCTGGGCACGGGGTCTCCCTGCTCCCTGCTCACATGTGCCCTAATCCTGTTCAGCACTGCTTATTTTGTGTTGCCCTGTGCCAGGAGGGCCCTGGTTGTGCTGTGATTGCTCAGTTCTTTGGCAGTGCCCCGCCCATGTGGCTGGAGAAGAAAGAGCTCTGAAACTTCTCTCAAGAATCGCTCCCTGTTTCTTTGCACGGGCCTCGCTGTCTATGGATGTTTCAGGAGACCCCACCGAAACACGGAAGGACTCTCAAATTATCCCAGCTTTCTCTGCACAGCGAGAGGTTTTAATATTTAGCATTGTTATCCTTTTCCTGTGTGTTTGTTAAAAAAATAGTTTTTATCTCTTTCACTTTCTTCCCAGGAAAGTTCTTTTTTCCAAAAACCCGGTGGGGGAGGGCTGGGTGTAACCTGCCTTCTATAAGAGGATATTTTCCTCCACATTTGTCCAAACCGGCACAGCCTGTCCTTTCCTGGGTGTCTGTTGCAGATGGAAGCTGCTGGTGCCATTGTCAGCTTGAAGCCCTCTTTTGATGCAAGCAGATGTTGCCAGGTGTGTTCAGCAGCTGTTGCTCAATGCTTATGCCAAGCTATTGTGTTCCTCATGGAACCAAGGAGCCATTGTGACACTGCAGGGGCTGATGGCATCAAGGAGGCAATTGTGACAGTACAGAACCTCCTAGAAACAAGGCTCCATTGTGACACCGTGGGGAATCATGGAATCAAGGAGCCCATTGTGACACGGCTGCATGGAACCAATGGTCCATGGTTACACGGCGGATTCAAGAAGAGCACGGTGACACCACGCAACATCACGGAACCATAGGTCCATTGTGACACAGCGGGGCCTCATGGAAACAAGGGGACCATTGTGGCAAAGCAGGGCCTAATGGAAGCATGGAGAGCATTGTGACACTAAGGAAACTCCTGGAACCAAGATGACCACTGGCACATAATGGAACCTCATGGAAGCAAGCCTCCACGATGGTTTTGGAGGGCCTCAGGGACCACAGGACCCATTGTGACACAGCAGGACCTGGTGGAACCAAGGAGCCTTTGTGATACTCCAGATCCACATGGAAGCCAGGGTGCACTGAGACACAGCGGGGCCTTGTTGGAACCAAAGACACCTCTGCAAAAAGCAGGCTAGCTCATAGAAGCAAGGAGTCCATTGTTACAACGTAAAAGCTATGCAACCAAGGGACCATTGTGACACTGCGGGGCCTCATGGAACCAATTGTCCATGATGACAGTGCGGATCAAAAGAGACCATGGTGACACTGCGGAACCTGATGGAACCAAGGAGCCATTGTGACACAGTGGGGCCTCATGGAATCAAGGAGACCATTGTGACCCAGGTGTTGCATGGGAAGGCAAGGAGCCATTGTGACACTTTGGGCTTCTTCCCTTGAGCTCTGCAGCTGGCTGTCCCAGCCCAGCGCACCATGTGCCACCTGCTCTCCTCAGGGCTCTGCCTGCACACAGCCCCAGGAGAAGTTTTCCTGTTTGCAAGGAAAGAATGGAAAAGCCGGAGCAGGTTTCCTAAACAACAAACCCCACTCAGGAGCCACATGCTCAGTACAGGCTGCCGGGAACGATGTCCCCTTTCTACAAGGGTCAGTGTGAGCAGGAATGAATGATCTCTGGGAGCAGAATTCTCGGAGTCTTTCCACTGAATTCTCTGTCCCTGTGTCTTGGGGTGACTTTATCATGTGTATCCCCCTATTGCTGCTCTATGCCCAGAAGTGAACTTTGTGCATTTCTGTGCCTTTCAACTGAGCCTGAGAGGGGGGAGAGGAAAAAAAAGCCAGACAAACTTCTCAGAGCGTTTGTTCAAGGACACACATACACACTCCTCTGCATCCTGCTTGCAGCAAGAGCAGAGGAAGCAACTTTGTTTCTTTTTAGCCAGTTTTCAGCTCCTTTTCTCTGGAGGGAGATGGAGAGTTGAACTTTGTTTTCCTGGGACTTTGGGGGTTTTTTTTCCCTTCTTCTCTTCTTGACTCTTTCAACATCAGAGCACATTGGGAGAATTTTCTCCCGAGGTGGGGGCCCTGAATGTGGGCCCATGAGCCAGCTGCAAGGAGGAGGAGAGAGACTACACCTACGGAAGTGTTGGGGTTCCTCCCCCCTGCCATGAGGTCATGGGAGAGGGGACCCTGGGGTAGAGGCATGGCCTGGGCACGGGGGGTCTCCCTGCTCCCTGCTCACATGTGCCCTAATCCTGTTCAGCACTGCTTATTTTGTGTTGCCCTGTGCCAGGAGGGCCCTGGTTGTGCCGTGATTGCTCAGTTCTTTGGCAGTGCCCCGCCCATGTGGCTGGAGAAGAAAGAGCTCTGAAACTTCTCTCAAGAATCGCTCCCTGTTTCTTTGCACGGGCCTCGCTGTCTATGGATGTTTCAGGAGACCCCACCGAAACACGGAAGGACTCTCAAATTATCCCAGCTTTCTCTGCACAGCGAGAGCTTTTAATATTTAGCATTGTTATCCTTTTCCTGTGTGTTTGTTAAAAAAGTAGTTTTTATCTCTTTCACTTTCTTCCCAGGAAAATTCTTTTTTCCCGAAGCTGGTGGGGGAGGGCTGGGTGTAACCTGCCTTCTATCAGAGGATATTTTCCTCCACATTTGTCCAAACCAGCACAGCCTGTCCTTTCCCTGGGTGTCTGTTGCAGATGGAAGCTGCTGGTGCCATTGTCAGCTTGAAGCCCTCTTTTGATGCAAGCAGATGTTGCCAGGTGTGTTCAGCAGCTGTTGTTCAATGCTTATGCCAAGCTATTGTGTTCCTCATGGAACCAAGGAGCCATTGTGACACTGCAGGGGCTGATGGCATCAAGGAGGCAATTGTGACAGTACAGAACCTCCTAGAAACAAGGCTCCATTGTGACACCGTGGGGAATCATGGAATCAAGGAGCCCATTGTGACACGGCTGCATGGAACCAATGGTCCATGGTTACACGGCGGATTCAAGAAGAGCACGGTGACACCACGCAACATCATGGAACCATAGGTCCATTGTGACACAGCGGGGCCTCATGGAAACAAGGGGACCATTGTGGGAAAGCAGGGCCTAATGGAAGCCTGGAGAGCATTGTGACATTGTGGGGAATCATGGAAACATGGAGAGCATTGTGACACTAAGGAAACTCCTGGAACCAAGATGACCACTGGCACATAATGGAACCTCATGGAAGCAAGCATCCATGATGACTTTGGAGGGCCTCAGGGACCACAGGACCCATTGTGACACAGCAGGACCTGGTGGAACCAAGGAGCCTTTGTGATACTCCAGATCCACATGGAAGCCAGGGTGCACTGAGACACAGTGGGGCCTTGTTGGAACCAAAGACACCTCTGCAAAAAGCAGGCTAGCTCATAGAAGCAAGGAGTCCATTGTTACAACGTAAAAGCTATGCAACCAAGGGACCATTGTGACACTGCGGGGCCTCATGGAACCAATTGTCCATGATGACAGTGCGGATCAAAGGAGACCATGGTGACACTGCGGAACCTGATGGAACCAAGGAGCCATTGTGACACAGTGGGGCCTCATGGAATCAAGGAGACCATTGTGACCCAGGTGTTGCATGGGAAGGCAAGGAGCCATTGTGCCACTTTGGGCTTCTTCCCTTGAGCTCTGCAGCTGGCTGTCCCAGCCCAGCGCACCATGTGCCACCTGCTCTCCTCAGGGCTCTGCCTGCACACAGCCCCAGGAGAAGTTTTCCTGTTTGCAAGGAAAGAATGGAAAAGCCGGAGCAGGTTTCCTAAACAACAAACCCCACTCAGGAGCCACATGCTCAGTACAGGCTGCCTGGAACGATGTCCCCTTTCTACAAGGGTCAGTGTGAGCAGGAATGATCTCTGGGAGCAGAATTCTCGGAGTCTTTCCACTGAATTCTCTCTCCCTGTGTCTTGGGGTGACTTTATCATGTGTATCCCCTATTGCTGCTCTATGCCCAGAAGTGAACTTTGTGCATTTCTGTGCCTTTCAACTGAGCCTGAGAGGGGGGAGAGGAAAAAAAACCGGACAAACTTCTCAGAGCGTTTGTTCAAGGACACACATACACACTCCTCTGCATCCTGCTTGCAGCAAGAGCAGAGGGAAGCAACTTTGTTTCTTTTTAGCCAGTTTTCAGCTCCTTTTCTCTGGGGGGAGATGGAGAGTTGAACTTTGTTTTCCTGGGACTTCGGGGGTTTTTTTTCCCTTCTTCTCTTCTTGACTCTTTCAACATCAGAGCACATTGGGAGAATTTTCTCCCGAGGTGGGGGCCCTGAATGTGGGCCCATGAGCCAGCTGCAAGGAGGAGGAGAGAGACTGCACCTACGGAAGTGTTGGGGTTCCTCCCCCCTGCCATGAGGTCATGGGAGAGGGGACCCTGGGGTAGAGGCATGGCCTGGGCACGGGGTCTCCCTGCTCCCTGCTCACATGTGCCCTAACCCTGTTCAGCACTGCTTATTTTGGGTTGCCCTGTGCCAGGAGGGCCCTGGTTGTGCTGTGATTGCTCAGTTCTTTGGCAGTGCCCCGCCCATGTGGCTGGAGAAGAAAGAGCTCTGAAACTTCTCTCAAGAATCGCTCCCTGTTTCTTTGCACGGGCCTCGCTGTCTATGGATGTTTCAGGAGACCCCACCGAAACACAGAAGGACTCTCAAATTATCCCAGCTTTCTCTGCACAGCGAGAGCTTTTAATATTTAGCATTGTTATCCTTTTCCTGTGTGTTTGTTAAAAAAGTAGTTTTTATCTCTTTCACTTTCTTCCCAGGAAAGTTCTTTTTTCCAAAAACCTGGTGGGGGAGGGCTGGGTGTAACCTGCCTTCTATCAGAGGATATTTTCCTCCAAATTTGTCCAAACCGGCACAGCCTGTCCTTTCCTGGGTCTCTGTTGCAGATGGAAGCTGCTGGTGCCATTGTCAGCTTGAAGCCCTCTTTTGATGCAAGCAGATGTTGCCAGGTGTGTTCAGCAGCTGTTGCTCAATGCTTATGCCAAGCTATTGTGTTCCTCATGGAACCAAGGAGCCATTGTGACACTGCAGGGGCTGATGGCATCAAGGAGGCAATTGTGACAGTACAGAACCTCCTAGAAACAAGGCTCCATTGTGACACCGTGGGGAATCATGGAATCAAGGAGCCCATTGTGACACGGCTGCATGGAACCAATGGTCCATGGTTACACGGCGGATTCAAGAAGAGCACGGTGACACCACGCAACATCACGGAACCATAGGTCCATTGTGACACAGCGGGGCCTCATGGAAACAAGGGGACCATTGTGGCAAAGCAGGGCCTAATGGAAGCATGGAGAGCATTGTGACACTAAGGAAACTCCTGGAACCAAGATGACCACTGGCACATAATGGAACCTCATGGAAGCAAGCCTCCACGATGGTTTTGGAGGGCCTCAGGGACCACAGGACCCATTGTGACACAGCAGGACCTGGTGGAACCAAGGAGCCTTTGTGATACTCCGCATCCACATGGAAGCCAGGGTGCACTGAGACACAGCGGGGCCTTGTTGGAACCAAAGACACCTCTGCAAAAAGCAGGCTAGCTCATAGAAGCAAGGAGTCCTTTGTTACAACATCAAACCTATGGAAGCAAGGGACCATTGTGACACTGCGGGGCCTCATGGAACCAATTGTCCATGATGACAGTGCGGATCAAAAGAGACCATGGTGACACTGCGGAACCTGATGGAACCAAGGAGCCATTGTGACACAGTGGGGCCTCATGGAATCAAGGAGACCATTGTGACCCAGGTGTTGCATGGGAAGGCAAGGAGCCATTGTGACACTTTGGGCTTCTTCCCTTGAGCTCTGCAGCTGGCTGTCCCAGCCCAGCGCACCATGTGCCACCTGCTCTCCTCAGGGCTCTGCCTGCACACAGCCCCAGGAGAAGTTTTCCTGTTTGCAAGGAAAGAATGGAAAAGCCGGAGCAGGTTTCCTAAACAACAAACCCCACTCAGGAGCCACATGCTCAGTACAGGCTGCCGGGAACGATGTCCCCTTTCTACAAGGGTCAGTGTGAGCAGGAATGAATGATCTCTGGGAGCAGAATTCTCGGAGTCTTTCCACTGAATTCTCTGTCCCTGTGTCTTGGGGTGACTTTATCATGTGTATCCCCCAATACTGCTCTATGCCCAGAAGTGAACTTTGTGCATTTCTGTGCCTTTCAACTGAGCCTGAGAGGGGGGAGAGGAAAAAAAACCGGACAAACTTCTCAGAGCGTTTGTTCAAGGACACACATACACACTCCTCTGCATCCTGCTTGCAGCAAGAGCAGAGGGAAGCAACTTTGTTTCTTTTTAGCCAGTTTTCAGCTCCTTTTCTCTGGGGGGAGATGGAGAGTTGAACTTTGTTTTCCTGGGACTTCGGGGGTTTTTTTTCCCTTCTTCTCTTCTTGACTCTTTCAACATCAGAGCACATTGGGAGAATTTTCTCCCGAGGTGGGGGCCCTGAATGTGGGCCCATGAGCCAGCTGCAAGGAGGAGGAGAGAGACTGCACCTACGGAAGTGTTGGGGTTCCTCCCCCCTGCCATGAGGTCATGGGAGAGGGGACCCTGGGGTAGAGGCATGGCCTGGGCACGGGGTCTCCCTGCTCCCTGCTCACATGTGCCCTAACCCTGTTCAGCACTGCTTATTTTGTGTTGCCCTGTGCCAGGAGGGCCCTGGTTGTGCTGTGATTGCTCAGTTCTTTGGCAGTGCCCCGCCCATGTGGCTGGAGAAGAAAGAGCTCTGAAACTTCTCTCAAGAATCGCTCCCTGTTTCTTTGCACGGGCCTCGCTGTCTATGGATGTTTCAGGAGACCCCACCGAAACACAGAAGGACTCTCAAATTATCCCAGCTTTCTCTGCACAGCGAGAGCTTTTAATATTTAGCATTGTTATCCTTTTCCTGTGTGTTTGTTAAAAAAATAGTTTTTATCTCTTTCACTTTCTTCCCAGGAAAGTTCTTTTTTCCAAAAACCTGGTGGGGGAGGGCTGGGTGTAACCTGCCTTCTATCAGAGGATATTTTCCTCCACATTTGTCCAAACCGGCACAGCCTGTCCTTTCCTGGGTCTCTGTTGCAGATGGAAGCTGCTGGTGCCATTGTCAGCTTGAAGCCCTCTTTTGATGCAAGCAGATGTTGCCAGGTGTGTTCAGCAGCTGTTGCTCAATGCTTATGCCAAGCTATTGTGTTCCTCATGGAACCAAGGAGCCATTGTGACACTGCAGGGGCTGATGGCATCAAGGAGGCAATTGTGACAGTACAGAACCTCCTAGAAACAAGGCTCCATTGTGACACCGTGGGGAATCATGGAATCAAGGAGCCCATTGTGACACGGCTGCATGGAACCAATGGTCCATGGTTACACGGCGGATTCAAGAAGAGCACGGTGACACCACGCAACATCACGGAACCATAGGTCCATTGTGACACAGCGGGGCCTCATGGAAACAAGGGGACCATTGTGGCAAAGCAGGGCCTAATGGAAGCATGGAGAGCATTGTGACACTAAGGAAACTCCTGGAACCAAGATGACCACTGGCACATAATGGAACCTCATGGAAGCAAGCCTCCACGATGGTTTTGGAGGGCCTCAGGGACCACAGGACCCATTGTGACACAGCAGGACCTGGTGGAACCAAGGAGCCTTTGTGATACTCCGCATCCACATGGAAGCCAGGGTGCACTGAGACACAGCGGGGCCTTGTTGGAACCAAAGACACCTCTGCAAAAAGCAGGCTAGCTCATAGAAGCAAGGAGTCCTTTGTTACAACATCAAACCTATGGAAGCAAGGGACCATTGTGACACTGCGGGGCCTCATGGAACCAATTGTCCATGATGACAGTGCGGATCAAAAGAGACCATGGTGACACTGCGGAACCTGATGGAACCAAGGAGCCATTGTGACACAGTGGGGCCTCATGGAATCAAGGAGACCATTGTGACCCAGGTGTTGCATGGGAAGGCAAGGAGCCATTGTGACACTTTGGGCTTCTTCCCTTGAGCTCTGCAGCTGGCTGTCCCAGCCCAGCGCACCATGTGCCACCTGCTCTCCTCAGGGCTCTGCCTGCACACAGCCCCAGGAGAAGTTTTCCTGTTTGCAAGGAAAGAATGGAAAAGCCGGAGCAGGTTTCCTAAACAACAAACCCCACTCAGGAGCCACATGCTCAGTACAGGCTGCCGGGAACGATGTCCCCTTTCTACAAGGGTCAGTGTGAGCAGGAATGAATGATCTCTGGGAGCAGAATTCTCGGAGTCTTTCCACTGAATTCTCTCTCCCTGTGTCTTGGGGTGACTTTATCATGTGTATCCCCCAATACTGCTCTATGCCCAGAAGTGAACTTTGTGCATTTCTGTGCCTTTCAACTGAGCCTGAGAGGGGGGAGAGGAAAAAAAACCGGACAAACTTCTCAGAGCGTTTGTTCAAGGACACACATACACACTCCTCTGCATCCTGCTTGCAGCAAGAGCAGAGGGAAGCAACTTTGTTTCTTTTTAGCCAGTTTTCAGCTCCTTTTCTCTGGGGGGAGATGGAGAGTTGAACTTTGTTTTCCTGGGACTTCGGGGGTTTTTTTTCCCTTCTTCTCTTCTTGACTCTTTCAACATCAGAGCACATTGGGAGAATTTTCTCCCGAGGTGGGGGCCCTGAATGTGGGCCCATGAGCCAGCTGCAAGGAGGAGGAGAGAGACTGCACCTACGGAAGTGTTGGGGTTCCTACCCCCTGCCATGAGGTCATGGGAGAGGGGACCCTGGGGTAGAGGCATGGCCTGGGCACGGGGTCTCCCTGCTCCCTGCTCACATGTGCCCTAACCCTGTTCAGCACTGCTTATTTTGTGTTGCCCTGTGCCGGGAGGGCCCTGGTTGTGCTGTGATTGCTCAGTTCTTTGGCAGTGCCCCGCCCATGTGGCTGGAGAAGAAAGAGCTCTGAAACTTCTCTCAAGAATCGCTCCCTGTTTCTTTGCACGGGCCTCGCTGTCTATGGATGTTTCAGGAGACCCCACCGAAACACAGAAGGACTCTCAAATTATCCCAGCTTTCTCTGCACAGCGAGAGGTTTTAATATTTAGCATTGTTATCCTTTTCCTGTGTGTTTGTTAAAAAAATAGGTTTTATCTCTTTCACTTTCTTCCCAGGAAAGTTCTTTTTTCCAAAAACCTGGTGGGGGAGGGCTGGGTGTAACCTGCCTTCTATCAGAGGATATTTTCCTCCACATTTGTCCAAACCGGCACAGCCTGTCCTTTCCTGGGTCTCTGTTGCAGATGGAAGCTGCTGGTGCCATTGTCAGCTTGAAGCCCTCTTTTGATGCAAGCAGATGTTGCCAGGTGTGTTCAGCAGCTGTTGCTCAATGCTTATGCCAAGCTATTGTGTTCCTCATGGAACCAAGGAGCCATTGTGACACTGCAGGGGCTGATGGCATCAAGGAGGCAATTGTGACAGTACAGAACCTCCTAGAAACAAGGCTCCATTGTGACACCGTGGGGAATCATGGAATCAAGGAGCCCATTGTGACACGGCTGCATGGAACCAATGGTCCATGGTTACACGGCGGATTCAAGAAGAGCACGGTGACACCACGCAACATCACGGAACCATAGGTCCATTGTGACACAGCGGGGCCTCATGGAAACAAGGGGACCATTGTGGCAAAGCAGGGCCTAATGGAAGCATGGAGAGCATTGTGACACTAAGGAAACTCCTGGAACCAAGATGACCACTGGCACATAATGGAACCTCATGGAAGCAAGCCTCCACGATGGTTTTGGAGGGCCTCAGGGACCACAGGACCCATTGTGACACAGCAGGACCTGGTGGAACCAAGGAGCCTTTGTGATACTCCGCATCCACATGGAAGCCAGGGTGCACTGAGACACAGCGGGGCCTTGTTGGAACCAAAGACACCTCTGCAAAAAGCAGGCTAGCTCATAGAAGCAAGGAGTCCTTTGTTACAACATCAAACCTATGGAAGCAAGGGACCATTGTGACACTGCGGGGCCTCATGGAACCAATTGTCCATGATGACAGTGCGGATCAAAAGAGACCATGGTGACACTGCGGAACCTGATGGAACCAAGGAGCCATTGTGACACAGTGGGGCCTCATGGAATCAAGGAGACCATTGTGACCCAGGTGTTGCATGGGAAGGCAAGGAGCCATTGTGACACTTTGGGCTTCTTCCCTTGAGCTCTGCAGCTGGCTGTCCCAGCCCAGCGCACCATGTGCCACCTGCTCTCCTCAGGGCTCTGCCTGCACACAGCCCCAGGAGAAGTTTTCCTGTTTGCAAGGAAAGAATGGAAAAGCCGGAGCAGGTTTCCTAAACAACAAACCCCACTCAGGAGCCACATGCTCAGTACAGGCTGCCGGGAACGATGTCCCCTTTCTACAAGGGTCAGTGTGAGCAGGAATGAATGATCTCTGGGAGCAGAATTCTCGGAGTCTTTCCACTGAATTCTCTGTCCCTGTGTCTTGGGGTGACTTTATCATGTGTATCCCCCAATACTGCTCTATGCCCAGAAGTGAACTTTGTGCATTTCTGTGCCTTTCAACTGAGCCTGAGAGGGGGGAGAGGAAAAAAAAGCCAGACAAACTTCTCAGAGCGTTTGTTCAAGGACACACATACACACTCCTCTGCATCCTGCTTGCAGCAAGAGCAGAGGAAGCAACTTTGTTTCCTTTTAGCCAGTTTTCAGCTCCTTTTCTCTGGGGGGAGATGGAGAGTTGAACTTTGTTTTCCTGGGACTTCGGGGTTTTTTTTTCCCTTCTTCTCTTCTTGACTCTTTCAACATCAGAGCACATTGGGAGAATTTTCTCCCGAGGTGGGGGCCCTGAATGTGGGCCCATGAGCCAGCTGCAAGGAGGAGGAGAGAGACTACACCTACGGAAGTGTTGGGGTTCCTCCCCCCTGCCATGAGGTCATGGGAGAGGGGACCCTGGGGTAGAGGCATGGCCTGGGCACGGGGGGTCTCCCTGCTCCCTGCTCACATGTGCCCTAATCCTGTTCAGCACTGCTTATTTTGTGTTGCCCTGTGCCAGGAGGGCCCTGGTTGTGCCGTGATTGCTCAGTTCTTTGGCAGTGCCCCGCCCATGTGGCTGGAGAAGAAAGAGCTCTGAAACTTCTCTCAAGAATCGCTCCCTGTTTCTTTGCACGGGCCTCGCTGTCTATGGATGTTTCAGGAGACCCCACCGAAACACGGAAGGACTCTCAAATTATCCCAGCTTTCTCTGCACAGCGAGAGGTTTTAATATTTAGCATTGTTATCCTTTTCCTGTGTGTTTGTTAAAAAAGTAGTTTTTATCTCTTTCACTTTCTTCCCAGGAAAATTCTTTTTTCCAAAAACCTGGTGGGGGAGGGCTGGGTGTAACCTGCCTTCTATCAGAGGATATTTTCCTCCACATTTGTCCAAACCGGCACAGCCTGTCCTTTCCCTGGGTGTCTGTTGCAGATGGAAGCTGCTGGTGCCATTGTCAGCTTGAAGCCCTCTTTTGATGCAAGCAGATGTTGCCAGGTGTGTTCAGCAGCTGTTGCTCAATGCTTATGCCAAGCTATTGTGTTCCTCATGGAACCAAGGAGCCATTGTGACACTGCAGGGGCTGATGGCATCAAGGAGGCAATTGTGACAGTACAGAACCTCCTAGAAACAAGGCTCCATTGTGACACCGTGGGGAATCATGGAATCAAGGAGCCCATTGTGACACGGCTGCATGGAACCAATGGTCCATGGTTACACGGCGGATTCAAGAAGAGCACGGTGACACCACGCAACATCACGGAACCATAGGTCCATTGTGACACAGCGGGGCCTCATGGAAACAAGGGGACCATTGTGGCAAAGCAGGGCCTAATGGAAGCATGGAGAGCATTGTGACACTAAGGAAACTCCTGGAACCAAGATGACCACTGGCACATAATGGAACCTCATGGAAGCAAGCCTCCACGATGGTTTTGGAGGGCCTCAGGGACCACAGGACCCATTGTGACACAGCAGGACCTGGTGGAACCAAGGAGCCTTTGTGATACTCCAGATCCACATGGAAGCCAGGGTGCACTGAGACACAGCGGGGCCTTGTTGGAACCAAAGACACCTCTGCAAAAAGCAGGCTAGCTCATAGAAGCAAGGAGTCCTTTGTTACAACATCAAACCTATGGAAGCAAGGGACCATTGTGACACTGCGGGGCCTCATGGAACCAATTGTCCATGATGACAGTGCGGATCAAAAGAGACCATGGTGACACTGCGGAACCTGATGGAACCAAGGAGCCATTGTGACACAGTGGGGCCTCATGGAATCAAGGAGACCATTGTGACCCAGGTGTTGCATGGGAAGGCAAGGAGCCATTGTGACACTTTGGGCTTCTTCCCTTGAGCTCTGCAGCTGGCTGTCCCAGCCCAGCGCACCATGTGCCACCTGCTCTCCTCAGGGCTCTGCCTGCACACAGCCCCAGGAGAAGTTTTCCTGTTTGCAAGGAAAGAATGGAAAAGCCGGAGCAGGTTTCCTAAACAACAAACCCCACTCAGGAGCCACATGCTCAGTACAGGCTGCCTGGAACGATGTCCCCTTTCTACAAGGGTCAGTGTGAGCAGGAATGATCTCTGGGAGCAGAATTCTCGGAGTCTTTCCACTGAATTCTCTCTCCCTGTGTCTTGGGGTGACTTTATCATGTGTATCCCCTATTGCTGCTCTATGCCCAGAAGTGAACTTTGTGCATTTCTGTGCCTTTCAACTGAGCCTGAGAGGGGGGAGAGGAGAAAAAACCGGACAAACTTCTCAGAGCGTTTGTTCAAGGACACACATACACACTCCTCTGCATCCTGCTTGCAGCAAGAGCAGAGGAAGCAACTTTGTTTCTTTTTAGCCAGTTTTCAGCTCCTTTTCTCTGGGGGGAGATGGAGAGTTGAACTTTGTTTTCCTGGGACTTCGGGGGTTTTTTTTCCCTTCTTCTCTTCTTGACTCTTTCAACATCAGAGCACATTGGGAGAATTTTCTCCCGAGGTGGGGGCCCTGAATGTGGGCCCATGAGCCAGCTGCAAGGAGGAGGAGAGAGACTGCACCTACGGAAGTGTTGGGGTTCCTCCCTCCTGCCATGCGGTCATGGGAGAGGGGACCCTGGGGTAGAGGCATGGCCTGGGCACGGGGGGTCTCCCTGCTCCCTGCTCACATGTGCCCTAACCCTGTTCAGCACTGCTTATTTTGTGTTGCCCTGTGTGAGGAGGGCCCTGGTTGTGCCGTGATTGCTCAGTTCTTTGGCAGTGCCCCGCCCATGTGGCTGGAGAAGAAAGAGCTCTGAAACTTCTACCAAGAATCGCTCCCTGTTTCTTTGCACGGGCCTCGCTGTCTATGGATGTTTCAGGAGACCCCACCGAAACACGGAAGGACTCTCAAATTATCCCAGCTTTCTCTGCACAGCGAGAGCTTTTAATATTTAGCATTGTTATCCTTTTCCTGTGTGTTTGTTAAAAAAATAGTTTTTATCTCTTTCACTTTCTTCCTAGGAAAGTTCTTTTTTCCAAAACCTGGTGGGGGAGGGCTGGGTGTAACCTGCCTTCTATCAGAGGATATTTTCCTCCACATTTGTCCAAACCGGCACAGCCTGTCCTTTCCTGGGTCTCTGTTGCAGATGGAAGCTGCTGGTGCCATTGTCAGCTTGAAGCACTCTTTTGATGCAAGCAGATGTTGCCAGGTGTGTTCAGCAGCTGTTGCTCAATGCTTATGCCAAGCTATTGTGTTCCTCATGGAACCAAGGAGCCATTGTGACACTGCAGGGGCTGATGGCATCAAGGAGGCAATTGTGACAGTACAGAACCTCCTAGAAACAAGGCTCCATTGTGACACCGTGGGGAATCATGGAATCAAGGAGCCCATTGTGACACGGCTGCATGGAACCAATGGTCCATGGTTACACGGCGGATTCAAGAAGAGCACGGTGACACCACGCAACATCATGGAACCATAGGTCCATTGTGACACAGCAAGGCCGCATGGAAACAAGGGGACCATTGTGGCAAAGCAGGGCCCAATGGAAGCCTGGAGAGCATTGTGACATTGTGGGGAATCATGGAAACATGGAGAGCATTGTGACACTAAGGAAACTCCTGGAACCAAGATGACCACTGGCTAATAATGGAACCTCATGGAAGCAAGCATCCATGATGACTTTGGAGGGCCTCAGGGACCACAGGACCCATTGTGACACAGCAGGACCTGGTGGAACCAAGGAGCCTTTGTGATACTCCAGATCCACATGGAAGCCAGGGTGCACTGAGACACAGCGGGGCCTTGTTGGAACCAAAGACACCTCTGCAAAAAGCAGGCTAGCTCATAGAAGCAAGGAGTCCTTTGTTACAACATCAAACCTATGGAAGCAAGGGACCATTGTGACACTGCGGGGCCTCATGGAACCAATTGTCCATGATGACAGTGCGGATCAAAAGAGACCATGGTGACACTGCGGAACCTGATGGAACCAAGGAGCCATTGTGACACAGTGGGGCCTCATGGAATCAAGGAGACCATTGTGACCCAGGTGTTGCATGGGAAGGCAAGGAGCCATTGTGACACTTTGGGCTTCTTCCCTTGAGCTCTGCAGCTGGCTGTCCCAGCCCAGCGCACCATGTGCCACCTGCTCTCCTCAGGGCTCTGCCTGCACACAGCCCCAGGAGAAGTTTTCCTGTTTGCAAGGAAAGAATGGAAAAGCCGGAGCAGGTTTCCTAAACAACAAACCCCACTCAGGAGCCACATGCTCAGTACAGGCTGCGGGGAACGATGTCCCCTTTCTACAAGGGTCAGTGTGAGCAGGAATGAATGATCTCTGGGAGCAGAATTCTCGGAGTCTTTCCACTGAATTCTCTCTCCCTGTGTCTTGGGGTGACTTTATCATGTGTATCCCCCTATTGCTGCTCTATGCCCAGAAGTGAACTTTGTGCATTTCTGTGCCTTTCAACTGAGCCTGAGAGGGGGGAGAGGAAAAAAAAGCCAGACAAACTTCTCAGAGCGTTTGTTCAAGGACACACATACACACTCCTCTGCATCCTGCTTGCAGCAAGAGCAGAGGGAAGCAACTTTGTTTCTTTTTAGCCAGTTTTCAGCTCCTTTTCTCTGGGGGGAGATGGAGAGTTGAACTTTGTTTTCCTGGGACTTCGGGGGTTTTTTTTCCCTTCTTCTCTTCTTGACTCTTTCAACATCAGAGCACATTGGGAGAATTTTCTCCCGAGGTGGGGGCCCTGAATGTGGGCCCATGAGCCAGCTGCAAGGAGGAGGAGAGAGACTACACCTACGGAAGTGTTGGGGTTCCTCCCCCCTGCCATGAGGTCATGGGAGAGGGGACCCTGGGGTAGAGGCATGGCCTGGGCACGGGGTCTCCCTGCTCCCTGCTCACATGTGCCCTAATCCTGTTCAGCACTGCTTATTTTGTGTTGCCCTGTGCCAGGAGGGCCCTGGTTGTGCCGTGATTGCTCAGTTCTTTGGCAGTGCCCCGCCCATGTGGCTGGAGAAGAAAGAGCTCTGAAACTTCTCTCAAGAATCGCTCCCTGTTTCTTTGCACGGGCCTCGCTGTCTATGGATGTTTCAGGAGACCCCACCGAAACACGGAAGGACTCTCAAATTATCCCAGCTTTCTCTGCACAGCGAGAGGTTTTAATATTTAGCATTGTTATCCTTTTCCTGTGTGTTTGTTAAAAAAGTAGTTTTTATCTCTTTCACTTTCTTCCCAGGAAAATTCTTTTTTCCCGAAGCTGGTGGGGGAGGGCTGGGTGTAACCTGCCTTCTATCAGAGGATATTTTCCTCCACATTTGTCCAAACCGGCACAGCCTGTCCTTTCCCTGGGTGTCTGTTGCAGATGGAAGCTGCTGGTGCCATTGTCAGCTTGAAGCCCTCTTTTGATGCAAGCAGATGTTGCCAGGTGTGTTCAGCAGCTGTTGCTCAATGCTTATGCCAAGCTATTGTGTTCCTCATGGAACCAAGGAGCCATTGTGACACTGCAGGGGCTGATGGCATCAAGGAGGCAATTGTGACAGTACAGAACCTCCTAGAAACAAGGCTCCATTGTGACACCGTGGGGAATCATGGAATCAAGGAGCCCATTGTGACACGGCTGCATGGAACCAATGGTCCATGGTTACACGGCGGATTCAAGAAGAGCACCGTGACACCACGCAACATCATGGAACCGTACGTCCATTGTGACACAGCAAGGCCGCATGGAAACAAGGGGACCATTGTGGCAAAGCAGGGCCTAATGGAAGCCTGGAGAGCATTGTGACATTGTGGGGAATCATGGAAACATGGAGAGCATTGTGACACTAAGGAAACTCCTGGAACCAAGATGACCACTGGCACATAATGGAACCTCATGGAAGCAAGCATCCATGATGACTTTGGAGGGCCTCAGGGACCACAGGACCCATTGTGACACAGCAGGACCTGGTGGAACCAAGGAGCCTTTGTGATACTCCACATCCACATGGAAGCCAGGGTGCACTGAGACACAGTGGGGCCTTGTTGGAACCAAAGACACCTCTGCAAAAAGCAGGCTAGCTCATAGAAGCAAGGAGTCCATTGTTACAACGTAAAAGCTATGGAACCAAGGGACCATTGTGACACTGCGGGGCCTCATGGAACCAATTGTCCATGATGACAGTGCGGATCAAAGGAGACCATGGTGACACTGCGGAACCTGATGGAACCAAGGAGCCATTGTGACACAGTGGGGCCTCATGGAATCAAGGAGACCATTGTGACCCAGGTGTTGCATGGGAAGGCAAGGAGCCATTGTGCCACTTTGGGCTTCTTCCCTTGAGCTCTGCAGCTGGCTGTCCCAGCCCAGCGCACCATGTGCCACCTGCTCTCCTCAGGGCTCTGCCTGCACACAGCCCCAGGAGAAGTTTTCCTGTTTGCAAGGAAAGAATGGAAAAGCCGGAGCAGGTTTCCTAAACAACAAACCCCACTCAGGAGCCACATGCTCAGTACAGGCTGCCTGGAACGATGTCCCCTTTCTACAAGGGTCAGTGTGAGCAGGAATGATCTCTGGGAGCAGAATTCTCGGAGTCTTTCCACTGAATTCTCTCTCCCTGTGTCTTGGGGTGACTTTATCATGTGTATCCCCTATTGCTGCTCTATGCCCAGAAGTGAACTTTGTGCATTTCTGTGCCTTTCAACTGAGCCTGAGAGGGGGGAGAGGAAAAAAAACCGGACAAACTTCTCAGAGCGTTTGTTCAAGGACACACATACACACTCCTCTGCATCCTGCTTGCAGCAAGAGCAGAGGGAAGCAACTTTGTTTCTTTTTAGCCAGTTTTCAGCTCCTTTTCTCTGGGGGGAGATGGAGAGTTGAACTTTGTTTTCCTGGGACTTCGGGGGTTTTTTTTCCCTTCTTCTCTTCTTGACTCTTTCAACATCAGAGCACATTGGGAGAATTTTCTCCCGAGGTGGGGGCCCTGAATGTGGGCCCATGAGCCAGCTGCAAGGAGGAGGAGAGAGACTGCACCTACGGAAGTGTTGGGGTTCCTCCCCCCTGCCATGAGGTCATGGGAGAGGGGACCCTGGGGTAGAGGCATGGCCTGGGCACGGGGTCTCCCTGCTCCCTGCTCACATGTGCCCTAACCCTGTTCAGCACTGCTTATTTTGTGTTGCCCTGTGCCAGGAGGGCCCTGGTTGTGCTGTGATTGCTCAGTTCTTTGGCAGTGCCCCGCCCATGTGGCTGGAGAAGAAAGAGCTCTGAAACTTCTCTCAAGAATCGCTCCCTGTTTCTTTGCACGGGCCTCGCTGTCTATGGATGTTTCAGGAGACCCCACCGAAACACAGAAGGACTCTCAAATTATCCCAGCTTTCTCTGCACAGCGAGAGCTTTTAATATTTAGCATTGTTATCCTTTTCCTGTGTGTTTGTTAAAAAAATAGTTTTTATCTCTTTCACTTTCTTCCCAGGAAAGTTCTTTTTTCCAAAAACCTGGTGGGGGAGGGCTGGGTGTAACCTGCCTTCTATAAGAGGATATTTTCCTCCACATTTGTCCAAACCGGCACAGCCTGTCCTTTCCCTGGGTGTCTGTTGCAGATGGAAGCTGCTGGTGCCATTGTCAGCTTGAAGCCCTCTTTTGATGCAAGCAGATGTTGCCAGGTGTGTTCAGCAGCTGTTGCTCAATGCTTATGCCAAGCTATTGTGTTCCTCATGGAACCAAGGAGCCATTGTGACACTGCAGGGGCTGATGGCATCAAGGAGGCAATTGTGACAGTACAGAACCTCCTAGAAACAAGGCTCCATTGTGACACCGTGGGGAATCATGGAATCAAGGAGCCCATTGTGACACGGCTGCATGGAACCAATGGTCCATGGTTACACGGCGGATTCAAGAAGAGCACGGTGACACCACGCAACATCACGGAACCATAGGTCCATTGTGACACAGCGGGGCCTCATGGAAACAAGGGGACCATTGTGGCAAAGCAGGGCCTAATGGAAGCATGGAGAGCATTGTGACACTAAGGAAACTCCTGGAACCAAGATGACCACTGGCACATAATGGAACCTCATGGAAGCAAGCCTCCACGATGGTTTTGGAGGGCCTCAGGGACCACAGGACCCATTGTGACACAGCAGGACCTGGTGGAACCAAGGAGCCTTTGTGATACTCCGCATCCACATGGAAGCCAGGGTGCACTGAGACACAGCGGGGCCTTGTTGGAACCAAAGACACCTCTGCAAAAAGCAGGCTAGCTCATAGAAGCAAGGAGTCCTTTGTTACAACATCAAACCTATGGAAGCAAGGGACCATTGTGACACTGCGGGGCCTCATGGAACCAATTGTCCATGATGACAGTGCGGATCAAAAGAGACCATGGTGACACTGCGGAACCTGATGGAACCAAGGAGCCATTGTGACACAGTGGGGCCTCATGGAATCAAGGAGACCATTGTGACCCAGGTGTTGCATGGGAAGGCAAGGAGCCATTGTGACACTTTGGGCTTCTTCCCTTGAGCTCTGCAGCTGGCTGTCCCAGCCCAGCGCACCATGTGCCACCTGCTCTCCTCAGGGCTCTGCCTGCACACAGCCCCAGGAGAAGTTTTCCTGTTTGCAAGGAAAGAATGGAAAAGCCGGAGCAGGTTTCCTAAACAACAAACCCCACTCAGGAGCCACATGCTCAGTACAGGCTGCCGGGAACGATGTCCCCTTTCTACAAGGGTCAGTGTGAGCAGGAATGAATGATCTCTGGGAGCAGAATTCTCGGAGTCTTTCCACTGAATTCTCTGTCCCTGTGTCTTGGGGTGACTTTATCATGTGTATCCCCCAATACTGCTCTATGCCCAGAAGTGAACTTTGTGCATTTCTGTGCCTTTCAACTGAGCCTGAGAGGGGGGAGAGGAAAAAAAACCGGACAAACTTCTCAGAGCGTTTGTTCAAGGACACACATACACACTCCTCTGCATCCTGCTTGCAGCAAGAGCAGAGGGAAGCAACTTTGTTTCTTTTTAGCCAGTTTTCAGCTCCTTTTCTCTGGGGGGAGATGGAGAGTTGAACTTTGTTTTCCTGGGACTTCGGGGGTTTTTTTTCCCTTCTTCTCTTCTTGACTCTTTCAACATCAGAGCACATTGGGAGAATTTTCTCCCGAGGTGGGGGCCCTGAATGTGGGCCCATGAGCCAGCTGCAAGGAGGAGGAGAGAGACTGCACCTACGGAAGTGTTGGGGTTCCTCCCCCCTGCCATGAGGTCATGGGAGAGGGGACCCTGGGGTAGAGGCATGGCCTGGGCACGGGGTCTCCCTGCTCCCTGCTCACATGTGCCCTAACCCTGTTCAGCACTGCTTATTTTGTGTTGCCCTGTGCCAGGAGGGCCCTGGTTGTGCTGTGATTGCTCAGTTCTTTGGCAGTGCCCCGCCCATGTGGCTGGAGAAGAAAGAGCTCTGAAACTTCTCTCAAGAATCGCTCCCTGTTTCTTTGCACGGGCCTCGCTGTCTATGGATGTTTCAGGAGACCCCACCGAAACACAGAAGGACTCTCAAATTATCCCAGCTTTCTCTGCACAGCGAGAGCTTTTAATATTTAGCATTGTTATCCTTTTCCTGTGTGTTTGTTAAAAAAATAGGTTTTATCTCTTTCACTTTCTTCCCAGGAAAGTTCTTTTTTCCAAAAACCTGGTGGGGGAGGGCTGGGTGTAACCTGCCTTCTATAAGAGGATATTTTCCTCCACATTTGTCCAAACCGGCACAGCCTGTCCTTTCCTGGGTCTCTGTTGCAGATGGAAGCTGCTGGTGCCATTGTCAGCTTGAAGCCCTCTTTTGATGCAAGCAGATGTTGCCAGGTGTGTTCAGCAGCTGTTGCTCAATGCTTATGCCAAGCTATTGTGTTCCTCATGGAACCAAGGAGCCATTGTGACACTGCAGGGGCTGATGGCATCAAGGAGGCAATTGTGACAGTACAGAACCTCCTAGAAACAAGGCTCCATTGTGACACCGTGGGGAATCATGGAATCAAGGAGCCCATTGTGACACGGCTGCATGGAACCAATGGTCCATGGTTACACGGCGGATTCAAGAAGAGCACGGTGACACCACGCAACATCACGGAACCATAGGTCCATTGTGACACAGCGGGGCCTCATGGAAACAAGGGGACCATTGTGGCAAAGCAGGGCCTAATGGAAGCATGGAGAGCATTGTGACACTAAGGAAACTCCTGGAACCAAGATGACCACTGGCACATAATGGAACCTCATGGAAGCAAGCCTCCACGATGGTTTTGGAGGGCCTCAGGGACCACAGGACCCATTGTGACACAGCAGGACCTGGTGGAACCAAGGAGCCTTTGTGATACTCCGCATCCACATGGAAGCCAGGGTGCACTGAGACACAGCGGGGCCTTGTTGGAACCAAAGACACCTCTGCAAAAAGCAGGCTAGCTCATAGAAGCAAGGAGTCCTTTGTTACAACATCAAACCTATGGAAGCAAGGGACCATTGTGACACTGCGGGGCCTCATGGAACCAATTGTCCATGATGACAGTGCGGATCAAAAGAGACCATGGTGACACTGCGGAACCTGATGGAACCAAGGAGCCATTGTGACACAGTGGGGCCTCATGGAATCAAGGAGACCATTGTGACCCAGGTGTTGCATGGGAAGGCAAGGAGCCATTGTGACACTTTGGGCTTCTTCCCTTGAGCTCTGCAGCTGGCTGTCCCAGCCCAGCGCACCATGTGCCACCTGCTCTCCTCAGGGCTCTGCCTGCACACAGCCCCAGGAGAAGTTTTCCTGTTTGCAAGGAAAGAATGGAAAAGCCGGAGCAGGTTTCCTAAACAACAAACCCCACTCAGGAGCCACATGCTCAGTACAGGCTGCCGGGAACGATGTCCCCTTTCTACAAGGGTCAGTGTGAGCAGGAATGAATGATCTCTGGGAGCAGAATTCTCGGAGTCTTTCCACTGAATTCTCTCTCCCTGTGTCTTGGGGTGACTTTATCATGTGTATCCCCCAATACTGCTCTATGCCCAGAAGTGAACTTTGTGCATTTCTGTGCCTTTCAACTGAGCCTGAGAGGGGGGAGAGGAAAAAAAACCGGACAAACTTCTCAGAGCGTTTGTTCAAGGACACACATACACACTCCTCTGCATCCTGCTTGCAGCAAGAGCAGAGGGAAGCAACTTTGTTTCTTTTTAGCCAGTTTTCAGCTCCTTTTCTCTGGGGGGAGATGGAGAGTTGAACTTTGTTTTCCTGGGACTTCGGGGGTTTTTTTTCCCTTCTTCTCTTCTTGACTCTTTCAACATCAGAGCACATTGGGAGAATTTTCTCCCGAGGTGGGGGCCCTGAATGTGGGCCCATGAGCCAGCTGCAAGGAGGAGGAGAGAGACTGCACCTACGGAAGTGTTGGGGTTCCTCCCCCCTGCCATGAGGTCATGGGAGAGGGGACCCTGGGGTAGAGGCATGGCCTGGGCACGGGGTCTCCCTGCTCCCTGCTCACATGTGCCCTAACCCTGTTCAGCACTGCTTATTTTGTGTTGCCCTGTGCCAGGAGGGCCCTGGTTGTGCTGTGATTGCTCAGTTCTTTGGCAGTGCCCCGCCCATGTGGCTGGAGAAGAAAGAGCTCTGAAACTTCTCTCAAGAATCGCTCCCTGTTTCTTTGCACGGGCCTCGCTGTCTATGGATGTTTCAGGAGACCCCACCGAAACACAGAAGGACTCTCAAATTATCCCAGCTTTCTCTGCACAGCGAGAGCTTTTAATATTTAGCATTGTTATCCTTTTCCTGTGTGTTTGTTAAAAAAATAGTTTTTATCTCTTTCACTTTCTTCCCAGGAAAGTTCTTTTTTCCAAAAACCTGGTGGGGGAGGGCTGGGTGTAACCTGCCTTCTATAAGAGGATATTTTCCTCCACATTTGTCCAAACCGGCACAGCCTGTCCTTTCCTGGGTCTCTGTTGCAGATGGAAGCTGCTGGTGCCATTGTCAGCTTGAAGCCCTCTTTTGATGCAAGCAGATGTTGCCAGGTGTGTTCAGCAGCTGTTGCTCAATGCTTATGCCAAGCTATTGTGTTCCTCATGGAACCAAGGAGCCATTGTGACACTGCAGGGGCTGATGGCATCAAGGAGGCAATTGTGACAGTACAGAACCTCCTAGAAACAAGGCTCCATTGTGACACCGTGGGGAATCATGGAATCAAGGAGCCCATTGTGACACGGCTGCATGGAACCAATGGTCCATGGTTACACGGCGGATTCAAGAAGAGCACGGTGACACCACGCAACATCACGGAACCATAGGTCCATTGTGACACAGCGGGGCCTCATGGAAACAAGGGGACCATTGTGGCAAAGCAGGGCCTAATGGAAGCATGGAGAGCATTGTGACACTAAGGAAACTCCTGGAACCAAGATGACCACTGGCACATAATGGAACCTCATGGAAGCAAGCCTCCACGATGGTTTTGGAGGGCCTCAGGGACCACAGGACCCATTGTGACACAGCAGGACCTGGTGGAACCAAGGAGCCTTTGTGATACTCCGCATCCACATGGAAGCCAGGGTGCACTGAGACACAGCGGGGCCTTGTTGGAACCAAAGACACCTCTGCAAAAAGCAGGCTAGCTCATAGAAGCAAGGAGTCCTTTGTTACAACATCAAACCTATGGAAGCAAGGGACCATTGTGACACTGCGGGGCCTCATGGAACCAATTGTCCATGATGACAGTGCGGATCAAAAGAGACCATGGTGACACTGCGGAACCTGATGGAACCAAGGAGCCATTGTGACACAGTGGGGGCCTCATGGAATCAAGGAGACCATTGTGACCCAGGTGTTGCATGGGAAGGCAAGGAGCCATTGTGACACTTTGGGCTTCTTCCCTTGAGCTCTGCAGCTGGCTGTCCCAGCCCAGCGCACCATGTGCCACCTGCTCTCCTCAGGGCTCTGCCTGCACACAGCCCCAGGAGAAGTTTTCCTGTTTGCAAGGAAAGAATGGAAAAGCCGGAGCAGGTTTCCTAAACAACAAACCCCACTCAGGAGCCACATGCTCAGTACAGGCTGCCGGGAACGATGTCCCCTTTCTACAAGGGTCAGTGTGAGCAGGAATGAATGATCTCTGGGAGCAGAATTCTCGGAGTCTTTCCACTGAATTCTCTGTCCCTGTGTCTTGGGGTGACTTTATCATGTGTATCCCCTATTGCTGCTCTATGCCCAGAAGTGAACTTTGTGCATTTCTGTGCCTTTCAACTGAGCCTGAGAGGGGGGGAGAGGAAAAAAAACCGGACAAACCTTCTCAGAGCGTTTGTTCAAGGACACACATACACACTCCTCTGCATCCTGCTTGCAGCAAGAGTGGAGGAAGCAACCTTGTTTCTTTTAGCCAGTTTTCAGCTCCTTTTCTCTGGGGGGAGATGGAGAGTTGAACTTTGTTTTCCTGGGACTTTGGGGGTTTTTTTTCCCTTCTCCTCTTCTTGACTCTTTCAACATCAGAGCACATTGGAGAATTTTCTCCCGAGGTGGGGGCCCTGAATGTGGGCCCATGAGCCAGCTGCAAGGAGGAGGAGAGAGACTGCACCTACGGAAGTGTTGGGGGTTCCTCCCCCCTGCCATGAGGTCATGGGAGAGGGGACCCTGGGGTAGAGGCATGGCCTGGGCACGGGGTCTCCCTGCTCCCTGCTCACATGTGCCCTAACCCCTGTTCAGCACTGCTTATTTTGTGTTGCCCTGTGCCAGGAGGGGCCCTGGTTGTGCTGTGATTGCTCAGTTCTTTGGCAGTGCCCCGCCCATGTGGCTGGAGAAGAAAGAGCTCTGAAACTTCTCTCAAGAATCGCTCCCTGTTTCTTTGCACGGGCCTCGCTGTCTATGGATGTTTCAGGAGACCCCACCGAAACAGGACTCTCAAATTATCCCA